>NW_011346491.1:139158-191586 GCF_000735185.1 Notothenia coriiceps | reverse complement strand
AGATGAGCATAGCAACTCATCAGCCAATGGGGCATGATACTGCAATAACAGGCCAGCACCACGGCAGCCAGCTATCCTGGGAAAACTCCTAAAGTCATTATAGGGTCTCTTTAAATTATATATTTATTTCTTGATTCTTGAATATTTTTACCAATCGCATCCTATTTAAGGGGATCCAATGAATTTCAATACTATTTTTACTTCACAACAAAAGCAGTCATGATTATTCCACAGTATACTACAAGAGCCTTTCTTTTCCACTGGAGTCAAAGATAGTGAAATGTCAAATTTAAAATAGCTCACAAACGGCTCAGATCAACGGAAAAACAACTATTCTTAGCTCAAAAGCATCTTTTTGTTACTATAATTATTCTGTGGCTGGAAAGACAGAGGTCTTTTATCTGTGAACAGCTTCCTGTAGGAAAATGTGAGTGATGATATTCATGGCGTTTGGAAAATAAAGACAAAGAATCTAACACAAGGCAGACGCTCCTTTGTGCCGTGGCACCGAAGGACATAATGAGCTAAAATTCAGGATGGATGTATGTGCGGCGTTTGTTCCAGCCGTTAGTTTAAGATCTGACTGCCCCAATGGGGTTTGGGACAATACATATTGTTAATATTATATGCTGAAAATCATAACATTAAATAGGCTACACATACACGTTATCGCCCTTTCAGATCGACTCTGCATGTGGCGTGCGTTTATCAATAGCCTCCAGCAGGACCATATACTGAACATGAGACTCCTGATGCTGCCAGATGTTCTTCATTAAACATTTCTGTTATTTAACAAATGTAGTATAGTATATGGGACTTGATGTTAAATAAAGATCAGAATGAAAAATGTTCTATGGTCTACTGATCCCCCTAATTTTCACATTAGGCTGGCTAATGGAAACATACCAGCAATGAATGAGTTATACTGCACGTGATGACAGAGCCTATATGTGCACTGTTAGCAGCCTCATCAGATATTTTCATGGGTCGTTCTCAAGTTCCAAAATCAACTTTCTAAGAAAAACTATTTACTTTGAATATAATTTACTGTAAAAGAAACTTATCATACACTACTGTATATAATGACTTATTAAACGCCATGCACTCAAGGGTGCATATGTACATGATCTCCAAACACACTGTGCCCTGCTAGACTAAAACCAGCACACTGCCCCAGGAAAGTTTTGTCAGTCATAGTCAGGGAACAGCAGGAATGAGGTTGCACCATAAAGCAAGAATATTTAGGACTTTGCCTGGACACAGTTTTGTCCTTGCCAAGCAAATTAAACTAGCCATGTCCTTGCCTGGAAAAGTTACAGGACTGCACTTCTCATCAACCAAGAGAGCCAGATGTGCAAGAAGGTCTGCTCCATCCACAGGATACACTTTTAATGAAGACACAGGAGTCCATCAGACACTCCAGCTCTGAGATACAGATGTTCACCATTATACTGCATGGATATCAGTCTTTATGTCCGTGTTAAATACTGTGTGTCTTTCCAGTTCCTTAATCTGTGCTGCACAAAATACATTTGCCTCTAAAGATTATCAAAGAACATGTTGACATTGGTCAGTGACATAGTTTCTTGGAATAATGGATGTAAAACAGAGCATCTTAAAAAGGAGATACTTTGATGTAACAACTTTAATTAAATTAAGTCAACTGTACTTGACATAAAGCATATTAAATCTACAAACTGCAATGTTTTCCAACAAGAAGATAAAGAGTGATTATCATTGGAAATAGAATAATTTCTTGGCTATCTCATTTTCCATTACACCAGTGGAAAAAGTGTCGGGCAGCTACGATAAACCCCTCGCCTCAACAACAGCCTGATTCTCTCTTTTTGAAGCGGAGGGGCAGCTGCAGACATGGACTATAAAAACCAAATTTGAGAATAGAAGCCTAACCGGCGTGTCAACAGCTCATGCCTTGGGTAACAGTTGGAGACCTCGACCCAGAGAGAGGTTCAAAAACAAAGTCAGTTGATGAATCAACAATGCCTTGCTGGTATTATTGAGTTAACATTACAGTTTTACTTCCAGGAGCTTAGGGAAGGAATCCGAGGCATGCCTTTGTGTTTCCCCCTTCTAGACAAAGTATCGCTGATTACTCTGGTGTTATGTCACTTTACTGCATACTGTCAAAAGACACATTACATGGTGAGGTAGCTACAGAAATGGGTTTTGCATGTGCTCTTCAGACATTGCACACTAGTCACTGTAACACAACATCTGTTCAAAGATATCTTTTCAACAGCCTCCCACCACAACCAATACATTTCCCCCGAATAATTATCTGTTACATTGTTTATGACTCAAAACACTCTACTTATCTCTCACTCAACACCACAAATATGCATCCGATAGTGTTTTTTCATTTATTAAAATGTTTGTGTTTTGTTTTTCTTTGCGGCAGTAAAACATACTATGATTAAATCCATCTTGGCATGTCAAAATCCCCATTTGATCAATGCTCAACTTTTTAACTATTATGTCCTTTTTCTTTCTTACAACCTGTCTTTATAGCAGATACAAAACTTAACAATGTAAACAAAATGCGTGGACTCCTCAGTGGACTCCTCATTTCATCCAGATGTGAAGGGACAAATGTCCATGACTACTTTAGCTTTTAAAACAGAACCCAAAGAGGCCAAATCATCATATTTAGTTAAAAGCAGAAGAACATGGTCTCTGTCACAGCTTTGTGCCATGAACAAATAAGAACCAACAAGTTGACCAATCAGCCGGCCCCTGCTAGGAAATACAAGTTTTCCTTTACACTGAGGGGAAAATGTACAAACAGTCCAGCAGCTTTTGCAGAAGCTGAACCCGCCAAAGAAACGGTGGTATTCTTACCCACAAGGAGTGAAATGTAACGCTAACTTCACTACGATGCCTATGGCGAAATATGCAAATCTTTAAGGCAAAATTAGCCCCTTTCTGTGCAAATGGATCCAATTGCAAACAGTTCACAAAGATCAGCGTAAACACATGCAATCACACCACTAAATGACCAATGCACCCTGTTGTGATAGAATGACCAAGAAAAGAAAAGAGATATGAGATGTCTGCTTCAACTACCTTCACAACATTTTTTTATTTATCGGCCATAGTATATAAGTCCAACACATACGATAACACATACTGTCTTGCGTTCTGATTTGATATGTCCCTTTGACTGCTGTGTGCTGGTCCTTTTTGGTTAGCAAATTACTTTCATGTTAACATTCATACTGTTTTGGTACACACTAGTCATTGTTGTTGAATTCCTCGAAAGTGCAATAAAAACTGCAGGCAAATTAGGTACGAGAAGTCACTGACATTTGCATCTCAAACGTCAGTTGCTCTCCCATCACACACACTCACACACACTAGATGTGTGTTTTGCATGAGTTAGTAGATCAGACTGGACCAGATACTGTACTAATGCTGACAGTTATAGAGCGAAAGGTCTCCAATGGGATGCAGATGTTTCTGATGGATGAGTAACATCATTTCAGACATGCTAATTTAGAATAAAACCACATCTGGCCTCTTGCTGACATGGCCAACTTTAATATCAGGTTTAGGGATTGTGCTTAGTTCTGCCAATTTCTTTACAAAAGCAACATAAGGACAAGCAAAGAAAATGGGCAAACCACAGATGTTGCATTTGGTGTCATATCTTGCTAAATACTATTGTGATTTAAGTTTATGTTGGTATAGTAAAGGGCAATTGTTGAGTAGTTGACAAAAGTGGTTAACATTGGATCAGCATGGCAGACTGAAGTGCATCTCAAGCACTCACAGCATTCCACAGATTCTTTGGTAAACCAGAGATTTCAAAAGTTTCATCAGCAGATTGCTTTTAGATTAAAGGCCTGTCATAATATGTCTCTGCACACACGTGTTTGCCAACCGATCTTTGGTTTTGATTAACCCTGTTTAGTCTACCAGCGACAGTGACACTCTTTGAACAGATATTAAGGCGTGTCATCGGCACTATTATTCTGTAGGTCAGTTTAAGTTGTAATAGTCTCTGATTTTAGTTTCTGATTTGTTTCAAGTCGTTGTTGTAACAGAACATGATAGAGTAATTTTGTAAGAGCAATAATGTGAAGCAAGATCCTACATGAATTAGAAGCTCAGACTGTGCTTATCACCATCTCCTTACACCACTGGCCATTATCCAAAAAAAAAATAGCTTTATTTCAATTATAAAAGTTGTGGTAGGTGTTACTTTGTTAAAGTGTCTGGCACAAAATGAAGGATCTCACACATAACTAATTCTAAATACCCTGAGAACACAAGCAAACCCAGCCAGAAGGAAACAGGTTGTGTCTTGTGTTGATAAAATATAAGATGGATGGTTGAAGTTTATAGATTACAACATCATCAGCAAAATAATATTTATGTAGGTCAGGCGAACTGTACAGGGATTTCTAACTGCTATTTAAAAAAAAGAGAGACATGCTTTCTTGTAGCATTGTATTGATGACAGATTTTATGAAATGCCTGTAGCATTTTGCTCTTGTCTTATTCATAAGAAAGACAACCAAGTTGCAGAGCATTTCCATCCCTCTGGGGTCTTTTCCTTCCAAAAAGAACCACGATTTTGGCACAAATCTCTGCAGAAGTTTTCCCTTTCTAACGCTGGGCTTGTTTCATTACAAAAAGTCCTGCAACATTATTTAAAGAGTGTCAACTTCCAGCCACAAAACACACGCCTATCAAAAAAAGACCTGAAAGGAAGTCATCATGTAACATTGCAGCAGCAGAATTCCATAAATCAAAAACTTGAAATACTTTCTGATCCAAATTCTGTAGACGTCATAACCAGTTAAAAAGGGAATTGTAACTGAGAAGTACATGCTGTGAGTTCATCTTCTTAAATATATGTGTGCTGATTTGGAACACATCGTACTTGAGATAATACGGTTGAGTTCCTGTGATATCGTTGATGGTTGATTGACAGTCTAACAATCTCAACAGATCGCTCATGGGCTAGATTACATACAATTATATTTTGACACACCTCTAGACCATATAAGTGTACACGTGAAAGGACACAAAGTACATTTTACACAACGTATCGGATGCGTTGTTCAGAATAAACCGTTTTCAGTGTGTTTCGACCAGTCGCGACTTCAACTATCAACAAACTAACCACAGCAATTTATTGGAAGGACATCTTGAAGTTGTAATTATTATTATTGAATGCAGCAATTACATTTAGAGAATATGACAGTTGTATTATGTAAGTATTGATTATGAAGACTTGTTGATAGATTTGCAAATGTTAAGGCTACTTCTTTTGAACTTCATTAATTGAAAAACCACATCCTGAATGAAGCCATGTTACTCGTAGATAATTACAAGCCAGCAACATTTATTAAAAAGAACCAGATCAGAGCGGTTCTGTTAGAGGAACCATCTTTATGTGTCATTGGGTTCCTTTTTTTATTTTTAAATGTTAAGGATTACCTAAGACAACTGATGCGGAGCAGACACAACAAGCATCACCAATGAGGGTGTGATCATTTTTGGCTTCCTTTGATAAGCTCCATTTTATGAGTAAGCAGGTAGTTTCAAAGAGGTTACCTAGTTACCAAAGTTTGTAATACATCAATGACGTGATCTCCATGTGGATATTGAAGATCATTATCAGATACATACAAAATTAGCGTGGCACTGGAACATCCGCAGTTACTTTGTTAAAGGCATATTTTTTCAAATTCAACAAAAGTTACGTTTATTATCAATTGCATCCTTTTGTAAAAGTAAACTAAATTAGACATCACACGCTGATCTTCTCTGTGTCCAGCAGCTGTGCTAGCTTATGAACAAAGAAACAGAGAAATATTCAAAAAGCACTCTGTGTCCTGTGTAGTTCTGGGAGTCGTTTATCCCACATGTTTATAGATCACAATCAGACTTGGAACCAGGACCATTCATTATTCAGGCTACATCTTCCACTTTACATGGGTAATAAAATCAAATTAACCGTAGGTGCCAAAAACAACTACAGTAGCACATTTAAGCTGAAAAGAGGCCCCATGTCTTCCCAATAAAGAAGACATGCAAAAAATGGTCTACATAAGGAAATTCTGTTCATGCTATACCCAGTTTTGAGGGTTATCTGTTGGAGGCTGACATCAGCAGGTACAAAATGGCTACCTACATAACAGATGCTGTATAAGATACAGTATCTAATCCAACCAAGAATGAGAAGTCAAAGTAGCTACAGTGCTTCTCATGGTATTGTCTTCAAAGTTTCATTGAAACGGGGGTTGGGCTTCCCCCATGACCTGAGGTCAAACTACAGTGACATGCTGCAGCTTGTAGGATCCTCCACTAAGCAAGCACATTGCTACGTCTGTGATTCCGAATTACAAGCAGCTCCCATACTATACCTATGCCAGAGTAGCTTCCAGCACATAAACAGTCAGACTTTTATGTTATATGACTCACCACATATGCATATTAAGATGAAAGCAACTGTTGAATTGTTAACCATGTCGAAAAATGCGTGATGAAATTCAGAATTTTGCAATACAGACGTTACTTTTATGATAAAGACCGGGAAAAAAATCCGATATATCGACATTTGATGTGGCAGATCAGTTGTTAAATTATCAGATGAATCAACAAAAGCAGTTATAGCCAGTTTTCACATGGCTCATTATACAGCTGTGCTTTGGCTCTGTGAGATCCAGAAACAGTTGGGCTAAAAAAACCTAAGTTTAAGTTGATTTTGTACACATGTCGTATTAGTTGTCTTCCCTACAATTCCAAATTTCAGCAAAAACCAGATGTGCCTCTACACGCTGTCCATTTAAGAAGACCAATCCATGGGACAACTAAGCGGCAAGCTTTGACAAGCCAAGGGATACTTACTTTGTCCCACACTTCCATAATACAGTAACACAAACTTAAACTCACACTGTCTCTCTCTAAGTCTCTCTCTAACACACAGCCATACACATACACACATAACATGTTACACAAAAACCACCTTTCATTTATTTTTACCTGCAGTGGAATCGCCCTTCTTACCCCCCTTCTTTCTCCCTTTCCTATCTTTCTTCTTGGCCTCCGTCATGCTGTCACAAGAAAGTAAATCCTCAGTAGAAGACACAGGAAAAAAAAAATCCCAGGTAGTCCTATTGGGAACGTGTGGCAAGTGGGCACCACCAGACTCTGAGCCTGTTAGAGTCGTCTCTCCTCCTATATAGACTCACACCAATCAAGTAGAGCAAGAACCACCTACTCAAAGCAGGGCAGAGGGAGAGAGAGGGAGAGGGGGGGGGAGAGGGAGGGAGGGAGGGAGCGAGCAGGAAAAAATAGGGAGAAAAAGGTAGAGAGGCATAGCTCGAAAGGGGAGAAGTGAGAGAATACAGAGGGAGGGAGTGAAGAAAGAGGGAAGGCATTTCCCATTGCTTTAACGGCAATCAAATGTTCCTCTTCTGGATCTATCAGATAAGCAGCCGGTCTCACAGGCCCTGCAGCCACGACTGAGGACGGAGAGACTCCTAAGTCCAGCCAGAAATCTGGACTCGTCCATTCACGGCCTCTTAGCCAGCTCTGTCTCTAGTCCCTACCTTCGGGAGCATCCCTTCTAATGACCCATGCAAAAGTGCAGCGAGACCTCTTAAGTTGTCCCCTCTGCACTGCTGAACCCCACCCAGATCATTCAGACGGGGACCTGCCCTTGCCAGGATGATGTCGGTGTCCCAAAACACTTCACATCTGGTCCAGATTTGCCGAGCACTGTTTCTGTGCGATGTGTGAGGTGCCAAACGTCAGATCACAATCTACGACAGACTTGCTTCTTCGAAAAATACAAAAAAAGAAAAGTAATCTCTGGCTTTTCCTAGCTGCTCCCCTTCGTCAGCTTTCTTGTCTGTCAGACTCCCCTCTCTTTACTTCAGAGGGGTCTCAGCATGTCTGTGGTTTTAACTCGCTGTTTCACTGTCGCTGTCATCAATGTCCATGCAGCGGTATGAATATGCATCCATTGAAACGAGCATTCATCTTTTAAAAACTCAGACTTTTGCTTTTGATACCAGAATTTGTTCAAATGAAGATTTTGTTATTCTGTTTTTTTAAAAGGCTAAGGGGGCAGCTCACCTCGTGTGTTTCTATTTATTCAGTAGAAAGTTTGAAAGCACAGAGGAAAATAGGGCAAGGGGAGACAAATATAAAAGAGGGGGTGGGGGGGGCTGGGTTGAAGTCCAGCAGCAGGCCAAGTTTGGCTCCAGAAAATAAATAACTCAAAGTACAGAACTTTCTAAAAGTGGCAAATGAGTCACTGCCCGAATTTAACCCAAGAGGATATTAGTTTTTTCGTAAAACAATATCTAATGCAAACATAACTTTGACAACTACAACGCTGCGGCTAATCTGTTTATCTTCATTTGACATACCCCAAACTGTGGCTACATGGTGTTCAGAGTATTATTTTAAGCTGCTATCGTAAAAGTAAGGTTTTCTAATTTCATGCTGACTGAACTCCACTGTCCTACTAAGTGGTAAGAAAATAAAAACCCGTTGAAACAACAGCAGGCCCACTCTCAATGAAACTCGTTTGTTTAAAAAAAAGATCCGTAAATGAGTCATCTGCGGGGCCCTCCGGAGGTTTGTCTCCGTCCAGCCCTCCATAGATTCATGACGTTTATTTCTTAGGAAGAGGTGGCGGCAGCAGGGATTGGAAAGGGGGCAGAAAGGGGGTCATGTCTTTACGGGTCACTGCCCTCAATAGCATAAAACCTAATCTGTGGGCAACGAAACTGGTGGGGGTCACACTGAAGCTAAGGGTTGACACGGCAATCAGATCCAATTTAGTGCTTTTCCTACTAACAAAATGCTTGTTCGTCTGTCCTCTACTCCCGCTGGTTGTTTTTTTCGATGATCTAATCTGTCAGCGGACTTTGCTGAGGACTGGCAGGGGCCACAGTGTGTCAGAGAGCTGCCCTATCTCCCCCCTAACCTCAACACTCACTTCCTCCTCCACTATTCAACAAGATGGGACTCGTTCCCAGGCCCGTGTGTCTCTGGGTGGGTGTGCGGTTTATGTATGTGTCAGAAATGTGAGTATCAGTGACGTCAGGACAAAAGAAGCACCACCTTCAGGCTGATGGGATGTAGATGTAGATCTTCTGTGTGCCTCTCATAACATTTCCAAACCTGCTCCTTCATGGTCCCACGAATGGCTTCAAGTAGAGCCACACAAGATGCAAATTGGTGAGATGTGACATGAGTTATGAGGGAGTCCTACATAGCAGTAGGAGCATCAGGAGCAGGTTAACCTCGGGGTTAGCGTGGACATCAATACGTAGCTCTGGTCTCAAAGTTTTTGCAAACGTGCCGAGCTCCTGCTGAATTGGGAAAATATTTTTGAAATATACTTCATGTAGCAGTGCAGAGGCATTAGTTTTTTACGATCACTAGGTGCCACAACTGTGTCCCACTTGGCAAATGTTGAAGTATGCAAACAGTGTGTGCACATACAGGAAAGAGGGAGATGGAAATGGAGCCCTCTCCGACTACACACTATCAGAAAATAGAGTTAGATGTTTTTTTTTTGTTCACAAGATTGCGTTAAGAACTCTGAACAAGGTTAAGCTTTTGTATATGAGCCTGTGGAGTCCAACAAGCATCTGAAATGAACTCCATTTTTCACACCAAGACACAATATGGTCATGTGCATCTAAATCTCTCTTCATTTTTTTCTACTTGAAAGCATCTGCTGTTTTTCAACAGCCGTGGGCCGTCCTTGGATCAGGGTCTGGAGGGGCACCAGTGTGGGAGGAGCATCACTTGAAGTGCATATCCCAAAAAAAAAAGAAGTGGAGCCAACCCCTAAAAGTTCTGACATTGATCCTTTGTATGCCCTGCTCATAAATGCTCCACAGGCCCCATCTCTGCCTGCCTCCTAATCCCTCCTTGCTGTCCCTCAAATAGGGGAGACAGCTTTCCTGTATGATGGAGTGGAGCTGCCCCCCCCCCCTAACAACAGCATACCTGCACATCATCACATGGATACCGCTCGACAGCACTCCTGCCCTTTCACAGGCACCGGAGTTTATCTTTTTAGACATAATGGCTTTAAACCGCCATTAGGTTGTGTTGTTTACATCTGTCTGCTTTTTTTTGGCCAACAAAGTGTATATGGGTGTCGGGGGGGCTTAAAGTAGGGCATAGTGCAAGCTTTTAACACACATCTTGACTCTCAGAGGTGAAGCAAGGGCAAGGAGGAGGGGTAAGTAAGTAAAACAACAGTAAGGGAAAATGGACAGGACAGAAAATAGGGAAGGAAAGGAAATGGGAGGACACAAAGGTGTAACGTGTGAATGAAACTAGGGAGTGAAAATAATGTCTTCCTCATCAGATGACAGAAACAGCCCCACCTGCTGATATTCACCTCTTAATAAGGCATCTGCTCCCTCAGATGACCGTGCACTGAGGTGTGTTGTGGAAACAACACAGGCGGGCAAATAAAAACCTGCTCACCCAGCAGCAGCATATGTTGTCAGTACAGACCAAGGAGATTGCGTAAAAAGCATAAATATAATCTGCTTGAAGCTGCCAGTCTCGCAGCTTTCCATTAGCGGTTGAATGTGTCCGTCTGTGCAAGTGGCCCTCTGTATGAATGACAGGCTAAAGATGAGAGGCATGTGACGAGACTTATGTGACTGGGCGTGCCGGTGAAGCCCCTTTAAATACAGACACCACACAAATCAATGTCAGTGACACCTGGAAGCCCCAAGGAAGGGGGCTTCCAGGATTTTTCAAGGTCAGCTGTACCAAGGTCAAACGAGTTCCCAAAACTGAGTGTCACTTCGGACTCTGCTCAGCAACAGTTGAGATTGGGATCAAACAATACTACATTAACAGCCTCATTCACAACATAGCACATTCAAATCAAGCATGGCTCTTTGGCATTTAGAGATCAAAGAGAAACAGCGAGGAAGAATTTAAGTGTTGAACAAGGAAGTGATCCTGGGTGGATGCAGCTTCTTTGACGTTTCCGCAGCACATAGCTGTCACCATGGTAACCACAGTCTTAAGGGTAGCAACTAGAGTATGTGTGTGTGTGAGAGAGAGAGAGAGAGAGAGAGAGAGAGAGAGAGAGAGAAAGAGAGAGAGATGTGGAAGGGCGGAGTGAGGCTGAGATGCGGGGAGAGTGAGACAAGAAAAGGATGCAGGCGAGAAAGTAGGAGATAATGTGTGAGAAACACAACGGGAGAAAGAGTGGGAGAGGCAGAAATGGAAGAAAGGTGACACGGGAGAGCCGCAGAGAAACACAGAGTGAATTAAAGAAACACAGGCATAGGTTTCCACCGAGCCGCTGCAGCCTGGCCACTGTATCGCTCCATAAGAGAGATGTCCATGAGCAAGCCTGTGCCAAGCCTGCTTCGAAGCACTGCAGCAGCAGCATCTCGGAGAGGGAGAGATGACAAACATCAGCACTGAGCATGCTCCACTCTCAAGGCCACTGAGAAAATGAGATTTCAGCTCTTTAGCCTCTCAGTTTGTTCAGTTCTCCAGCCTCCGTCCGTCACTAGCCAGCTTTCACGAGCACATCACACCACCAGTGGCTTCGGCACTGGATTAAAATGTGACCGGTGTGTCACAGGACTGATTGATCTAATGGTGAGAGGCATCGGTCCCACTTATGGCCACGCTGACTCATATTGTGACAGGTTTGATTGGGGCTGAAAGGAACAAGAGATGAGCATAGCAACTCATCAGCCAATGGGGCATGATACTGCAATAACAGGCCAGCACCACGGCAGCCACACACACACACACACACACACACACACACACACACACACACACACACACACACACACACACACACACACACACACACACACACACACACACACACACACACACACACACACACACACACACACACACACACACCAGCCCTGTTCCCAGATGTGATCTCTGTGCCTCCAAACTCTTACTGGTCGTCATCCTTATCTGGATGGCTGCCAGAGCTGCATTGCAAATGACAACCATACATTTGTGTCAGACCTGCAATTAAGCCAAGGTTGATTTATTTGATTTGTTGCTCTTTCTGCTTGTTCTGCAGGCAGACAGACACACCTACGCGGAGACACGACTGCGTGTTTGGTGTCAGTTTCATCACTGAAAATTGACGCCATCATTCACAGTCATGTGTTGAAGAGTGTGTGTGCACTGTATGTGTTGAGAGGACACAGTGAAAGCTGGAGAGGATGTCAATGGCATGCACTCAACTTCCACTGTGGCCAGAGTAGGGAAAATAATGTTTCGCTTGTCGATCGGGGATACAACTTTTGTATCAAAGTTGACATGCCACATCCTGAAGATCTTACTAAGAGCCTTTCAATTGGACAATAATAGCTTATTGTGCTGATACCGAAATAGCACATATACTTATAATGACAGATGCTGTCTGAGCATGACTTTGATGATCCTCTTAAACAAAATAATTCACTATATCTTCTTAAAGCTGTCTGATTGAATCTGTCTCCCTTTACCCTCTGTACTTTTCCTCTTTTTAAACGCATTTATTTTTCTTCCTCTCCGTCTGTCTGTCTGTCTGTCTCTCTCTCTGCCTGTCTCCCTCCCCGCTGTTTAAGGGAGAGATAAAGAGGTTTTTGTGTGACTGTGAGCAGATTGACTTGAAGATAGAGGCTGGAAGCAGATCTCTTCCACCTCCTCATTCTGCCCTTTCTCTCCTGCTCTCACCCAGATGAATAGACAAACATTCTCCCACATGCTCTCACAGTTTATCAAACACACACCCACATAGTAGCAGGTCTTCATGCAAACACATATGTGTGCTCTTACCAGAGAGGACAACACACACTCAATCTAAGTGTCCTCGGGCCGACAAAGTATACACTGTCACACTCAAACACAAACAGACCCCCTCAAACACGCACATAAGCATACTCATACAAACACACAGGTGCATCCACATGTAAATAGAAGAAGGGTCAGTGATGCGTTCAAATGGACCTGTTTTCCACTCGTAATGTACCCAAAACAAACCATTCCCCTGACTTTCATTTACAAAACAGACTTTTAAGACCTCTGAATCATAGCACAACGTCAGGCTTGTGTTGCGCACACATTTTTCCCCTGAAAAACGAACTGACTAAACTTTTCATACATCTTGCTTGTCGTCATTGCATATCATGTGTGAAAAGAAATGTAACAAAAACCTTAAAGTCTTAAAATAATATTTGAAATGTTTAGTATATTGTCTGGACACGATGACCCTGCATTTTTCTCCAATCCTAAAACCTTCACAATAATAGATATTAATATCAGTGATAAACTTCACTTTCAATGAATCTATCAATTAACCTTTCATACATTTATAAAACTTGAACTAGAAGTGTAAATGTACACAAGGGAAAACAAGGGAAGGTTGTGCTCTTATCAGCAACCGCCCCCCCTTCAATAACATGCGTGCATCCGCTCTCTGCTTTGCATTCTTCGCATCAAATCAAATTCCTTTTCTGCTCTGCACTTGTCCTTTATCTCCAGAATGTGCTTTTAGAGCAACACAAACATGTCACAATGAGGACACTGAGTTTCACACAGAGTGGAAGTAGCTTCTTGGTAAAAAAAAATCATTTGCATTTCTGCTTCTGCCTCTCATGGCAGAGTTTGGGCTTATCAACGCTCCGTCTTATCTCTTTTGTTTGTTTTTCACCCATGTAGGCTTTTCCTGAAAAACAGGCCACTACGCATGTGTGAGTTTAGATCCCACTTTGGCGGCAAAAGACCAGATCAAGGCGGTCTCAAATTGAGTGAGCTTGATAAGTGGGCAAGAGAGTGGCCCCAGATGAGGGTGCCAGGACGGCCACACACTGAGCTCTGGCACGCAGGCATGGCGGACAGGAAGCCAGGACTGAGGTCGGGTCATCTCAGAGCGACAGAAGGACTGCCCGGGTCCAAAAAGCCTCTCCACCCAGTCCAGGAGTTAAAGTCATTGCCAAACAGTGACGGCACTAAGAAGGAGGTCAAAGCTAGCTAAAGCTATAATAATTTTCTAAATAGGCAAGCCACCGCGAGCAGCTTAGCGATGGAGGAGCATTGCAAAAGCTTTAGAATCTAAAAGTTGAGGTTTAGCCAACAGGGTATTAATTATTGCTCAAAAGGTCATGCAGTAATAATATAATACTAATCCATGTTTGTAGACAGAGAGAGAAACAGGTTAGTGGCAACTATTTGACATCGAAAACCGAGGTCAGACCAATAGTTTTCTCGGCTTTAGAGCGCTGTGTCAGGATCAGAACGAAGGCCATCTTTTGTATTATTTTTAACGTTTTGTTTTGATTCGGAATACTGACTTTTGCCTGCAGTGATTTCCTGGCTCATGGCCATTTGCTGTATGATAACTGTTGCTCTGCGAGCCTCATGTCAGGGAGACAACAGGGGAATGAAAAGAAACATGCCTAGACAATGCGTAGCAAAAGTACACATCCCAACAGATGTGATGGAGCAAAAGCAGAAAGGGGGTTACACGACTCACACAACAGGGACTTTCTGTAACGCTGATCTTACTGGCTTTTACAAGTACAACAGAACTCTGTGAGGAATGTTGCTTTCTCATTTAGGGTGAAACACCCCTGGAGTTAAGGGGTATCGATATCACAAGGGAGATATATTCCTCCTTTGCCTGCATTTGCTGCAGTGAGGTGATGGTTAGTGTGCTGGTCTGTGGGCCAGCTGGGACACATCTCAGTTCACCCGTGCGCAGACACACACGCACCGACACACACACACACACACACACACAAGCTTGCTCTACGCTGCTCACTATCTTTCAACAACAATCTGAGCAGGGACCAGACGGAAAGAGGTCCTATTTGTGCAGGAAGATAAATACACTTCTGCACCAAGTCCTGTCCCCTCCAGATTAGAGAAACACAATAATGAGCAGACGCACCGGTGGAAGTTCAGAAGAAAGCAAGGGTAAAGGATAGAGTAACAGTGTACTACCAACACACACACACACACACGCTTTTATCATATAATTATAAGACCTTAAAGGTCTACATTTATCAACTGTGTTTTGTCCCAATGTTAAAAGGATAAAATATATTACTTCTAGGAAACAGATTGCTTTGAAAAGGGATTCATAAGTTTACTTTAACAGGAAATAACACGTTTGCCTAAACGTACCATTTTGAAGTTAATGTTGATTGCAAAATGTATAGGCTGAATAAAAACACCATCTATATATGGATTTGTTCCACATAAATCTGGCCTTTTTCTTTCCGCAGGGCTCCAGATTTCAAACTGCCTTTCACAATAAAAGCCCTAGACATGTACACCACATCACCGCTAACCAGTGGCCATTTTCAGAGATTGTAACAAAGTAGCTAGGTCAGGTAACGGATGGTGGAACAACCAGAGAAATGTTAACTATGGAAACTCTACTTGGTAAAAGAGCCCGGAAACAGATGAGGCAAAGACGGCAACGTTTTTTTCTGCTGAGCTATATCAGCAAGTAACAAAACCTTCTAACGTATTAATAAAGCAGGTGTTTTACTCTGTACCATAGCACTGATGTCTGGGCCTCTTGTTCTTTTGGATTCTTGCTGTCGTTTCTTGCTTCGGACAGTAGCATTAGCCTGTATGCTAGCGGTAGCCATGTTGCTAAGGATTCATGAACAAGCATCTGGATTTTTCCGTGCTTTTGACAATCAGTACACAGGAAATATTTTATCAAAGTATTCGTGCAGTTTTCTAGGAGAAGAATGCAGTGTTTGGAGCTTGAGAAGAATAAAGAGAGTTCTGGTTGTCATGGCACTATCAAAATTGTCAAGAAATTGTCTATATCTTTAAAGTTGGATTTACTTTATTTTGAAAAGACGTTCCAACACAAAAATGAGAAACAAATTTGGGGATTTAACCATAAGGAGGGGTTATTTTTGAAGTTACAGTATACACCTTGATCACACGTGAATATGGATAAAACCACCGAGGGGAATTTTCCTAACTTTCCAAAAATATTCTGGAAAAACTCTAGGATTTGCAAATTGATGGCGTCACAGTTTTAGGAAATACAGACAGGCTTGTGCGTACTGCACTAAGCCGCTGTTTGAGTAAATCTCAAGTATCTGGTCATCGTATAGTGGGACGATGGTAATTTACAATGTGTCTAAATATCCACATACTCATTGTAAATATTCAAGAATGACTGTATCGAGTTGTTTACAAGTTCTTCTGAGTCAACAGTCATAATCTTTTATCAGGTCCTCCTCGGTGTTACGTTCAGGATGGATAAACTCAATCCCGGACCAAAGAGTTAGGCAATCCATCTACGCTATGAATGCATGTTTTCTGAAACAAAACCTCTTAGTCAAAGCAGGAGACCCCTTCACTGTTGAGGGAAACATGATTTTCTCTTGGTCCACTTCCAACTTACCCTGCTAACAAGCCATTCCATTCTGTTTAAAGTCTTTTCATGTTAAGACACACATCAATCCACACCTACAACATACCTGAGGAAACAAACCTCTCTCAGGATATGTGCTGTGTGTGTGGGGTGAACATGGCCGGACACGTCCCTTAAACACACCGGGAGGCGCCCAGCGGGAGTGCCGGCAGCCCCTCTTTTCAACACTTCGACATGCTGCACACAAACACAGTTGCCCTTCCCATGGTCCTTTTGTTCCCTATCGTTTTGTTGAAGTTCCTGTCATGGACACTGTCAGCTTTCTCTGGACAGTTTTAACGAACAGTTATTACACTTTTGGACACACACTCACTTAAAAAGGGTATTATATTTTTCCAGGACTTCACCGGGCTCGTCATGCAGACAAAAAGCTAGCCATCTTACAACTGATGCAGGAAAACATGCATATGCTTGCCGACACAGAATTATAGCTAAATGCACTTTAAAGTAATTCAGACAATTAGCTAAGTATAACACACCCAAGCAGTGGCAAGCATATACAAAGAAGTAGTTATATTGGATGCATACCTTATGAAACACACTGAATCTTATCTTGATGCAGGAAAATAGTTTTTTTTTTTTTTAAAGGCTGTAAATGGTAGAATATGCGGGTTAACATAGTTATGTATCTGAATATAAGTAGCATGCCAGTCCCAGTAAATGTCAGTTACCTGATTTGAAATATGACCTAAAATGGCCAAAAGGCAGTCGTCTATCATTCATATGTTGACATCAAATTACATGCTCAGATCATCTACAGATAAAACCAGGAGCAGACACTGAATGTGGTGCATGGTGAGAGTGAGGCGGTGGCCTGGGGGCCTTTGGTAAATGAATGCCACCGAATGAGTCTGCAGTGAAAGGTTATCTCCTTCACTGTCCTTCAGTATCACGCTGCTTCCTGTGAATACCCTGACACCTTAGTGAGGAGACGCTGCAATGGAGAAGCTCCCAGAGAGCAAATGCATAACTGAAGGGCAGGTTTTCATTCACAAACGGACTAATCCACAAACCAGTGACAAATCACCAACAGATGCACACACATAAAACATTTTAGACACGTAAGCATGCAACCATTGCAACATTGCTCAGGTTTTAACTTGTGTCCATCACTATCTATCACTGGCAACAAGACAATGGACATATTCTTTACCATTTTGCAAGATACTTCACCATAAATAACCTGAAGCAGAGGTTGACATTGACAACCTGGAGATGTTTACACAAACCTTTGATACCCTGCGATTGAGGATCATTGTTGACATCTATGAACCTGTTTATGGCATATTATGGAATGTGTGTTCTGTAGTGCTACGCCCACAGCTACACAGATCTTCAGGAGAGGGAACATGAAAATGTGTGCCCGCCAGCTTCACCCTCCCTCTTTGGACTGAGCAATAGTTCTCAAACATGCCAAAACAACAGAGATTTCAGCAGTCATTGGTGTGATCTGACACTGCTGACAACAAGTCTGCAATTATGCTGTTTCTAAAAAGATGCCTATCCATCGACTGAGAATGTAACCCGGTGTCAGTAAGAGTTAGCAGAGATAACAAGGAGTGGGAAGAACAATATTTCACATGCCACAGTAACCAGTTAAATATTTGAGGGAGCAAATCAGCTTATTAAGATTTAAGATCATTGACACATACGCTTACATGGATTGTTCAGTTGTGCCATTTACATGCATTGATCCAGTGCTGTATTGTGAGACCACACAAGGTTAATAATCGAGCTGATGATAGCCAATTGCATAGGTTTATAGCTCGGGAAAAAGCCTAATATTAGTCGATTTGTTGCCCTTTTTATAGAATTATTGCATAAAACTACTTTAATTTCTGAATAAAACACATTCCTGACTCAATGCCAAACATTAATTCTGGTGAATGATTGTCTTGTTTTCTGTTCTGTCTCGTAATGCTAACCTGCAGTACAAGAACAATAGCCCTTTTCTTTCTTCTCTGTACACCTACATGTGCTGTACCGTACATACTACGTTCAGATTTGCCAATAACAGTTTTTTTTACCTTTGACTTCTGATTTTCTTGTTTATTTCTGGTACTATTCGCAACATTCAAGGGTTAATTTTCGTTAACAACCTTTCATGCTGTGCACAGAAGAAAAAAATCTCTTAAATATTTGATTACATGCACTGGCTGCAGCCTGTGAAGGAAGAGTATTGCGGCCCAAGATAGCTGCAAATGACTGAATGATTCAAAAGGCAGTGCAAACTTAAACTGCCTCCACAAACAGCAGCATACAATTCACACAGAGCAGGCCAATAGAAGCACATTTAACAGTGCTCAGGTGAGGAAAAGGACAAACTTATTTTAAAAACAAGTGTGTGTCTCTTGTTTAGGCTTTTTGTGATTTGATTTGAATGTATTTTCTCGTTAGCCCATGACTTATTGTTCAATGTTTATTGTGATTTTAGAAATACACACATACATTCCGGTCATTGATTGATATTGATTGTTGTGTTTTTTTATCTTAGTGTGTGCATATGTGTAAATGTGTCTTGTGTTGATTATGTATATAGGATACATATTTGTATACATATCTGTATTGTATAATTGTATATTCGGGATTGTTGGAAACGTCATTTCGATCTCTCTGTCTGTAAACACAACCTGAGTAAGATTGACATTAAAGTTGACTTGGACTAATGTATCAAGCCTGTATTCAAAGGGGTTGATTGTTATTTGGAGGATATCCAGCTCTGGTGGCAGCCTTGTATATTTTCATTTACACAACAGCTCAGAGTTATTACTGGTCATTTTTTGACCTCAATCCAACACTGTACATGATGGCTTCTCCCAGAGGGATGCCATTACAGTCGAGTTAGTCAAAGGAACACAGCGGCGTACAGCTGACTGCAGTATGAACAGCTAAGGAGTAACGCAAGAAAGATGGCTTCCTCTTCTGAACAAACTCATACCCAAATGGCAGTGACTTTCACAGTTGTTATCCTGTACATATTTCACAGCCTGTGCCGTGACTGTGTGTTTTTGACACGGCTCCAGCAGCAGGGGCAGGGATTCTAACAACTGCTGGGACATTCCCAACGGACTCATCTCTTTTAACTTTTCGGTGTTCCTCCTGCTTCCTGATCCTGATCATATACTGCCTCATTGTGGTGAAGGCAACATTCTTCAGTGGGTTGGAAAACTCAGACTCCTAATTGTCGGATAAGCAGCGAGATAAAGACTAAGCTGTGATTACAGAGGGTAAAGCTAAAATAATGTAAAGATTATTTTTTTTGTTAGACTGAGGATATGTTTAGTGTGACATTTACTTTAAATTCGACTTTGTCATATCAGATTACATGCATAGTAAGTTTGGTTCTCACTGAGTAAAGAGCTGCTTGCTGATAGTACAGTCTAGTGATAAAAAGTACACAACTAATAATTTAGGAGTTTTTCAATTCTGTAACTAGTAAAATATCTAAAATGACCTTTTAAATTCATTGTGATAGCAACTTAAGAGGCTGTACTTCCTGTAAAACTCACTGAAGTTCATTCAATGGTCAAATGTAAGGAATAAATGCTCTTGTAAATAAAGTGTTATGGTCTAGATATATATTTACACATCTATATATTCTAGAAAATATCAAAAACAACTAAAGCTTTATAGAAAAGTATTCAAAGTGTAATATCTGTGATGAAATAGGCTTTTAAAAATAAATGTCCCTCTATCAATAAAGCTTCACAGCACAATAATACGTTTCCAGAAAAAATTGTTCTTGGAAACATGTTGATTGCTTTAAGGCGCTTCTTAATCTTCTTGTAGTCATTACAAGTCATCTGTCGAAGTCCACGTAAAAAGAGCCACTAACAGCTCTACTTTTATAGACCTTATATTCATTTCTTTGTTACAACATATTCTCCATTCAGTTAGACATTGATATGGTTTAGGAATCCAACACAAATACCAAATGATCTCCGGGTTTAATATTGAAAGCACAAGACAAATGCCACCAAACCCATAAGACATAAATGCATGTGTCCTCTCTAAAAATAGTCTAATTCTGTTCTAAATAGTTTTGCTCCTCCAAAAGCAGCTTTCATCCCGTTTTACAAGCTTGAGATTACCAGAGATTACTGGATGTGACATTATGCATTAACTGAAAAACTAATCTGTGTTCTCACCGGAAGCATCCGACCCGATCCCTCTGTCTGAGGCGGATTCCAGCCAGCTGTTAGCAAGCTGCAGCAGCAGAAGATACCAATGGTTGTGGATAAAAAAAACACCAATGTTTCTGTTATTATACAAAAATAATTGTGACCATTTTCCCAGTTTCTCGCAATTGGAATACAAGAAGCCTTGGTTGATAAAAGTTGGCAGAAATAGCCGGACTTTCAAACAGCGCGCAGACGAAAAGAGAAAATATCCAACACTTACAGTAATGATACTAAATTTGCTTATTTTTGTAAAAACGTATTTATTCATTATGATCATAATAATATCTGTCCCTCTAATTATATATATTGTTTTCTTAAATTATAAAACATTAAATTAACATAAAAAAAAAAATGTGTACCCTTAATAATACAAATATGATTATTAAAACTAAATAAATATTCAGAAAGGAGATGAAAGCCCATTTTAAAACCCACATTGCGTATTTTGTCTTTGATGCAAGAAGATTTGATCCAAAAATAAATAAATCATGACTCTCTGCCCCCTTTACACTCGCTGAAATTACTTCTCCAGTCTCGACATCTTACAAATAATTTGAAATTGCAAGTCTAACTGAAGCCGTATACAGTTTTATGGAGCACTAATTTGTTATATTACAAGCATTCAACTGCATTGCACTGCAGACTTGTTCTCATAGTTCTTATCCAGCTGAATTTAGAGTAATCCCATTATTCTCCACAAGCCCAGACATTATTCTGCATTACAGAATGCTAATTTGTAATCATCGAAAGCTTGCTGTGGTGTGTGTGAAATCAAAGGGCATGTTAACAGACATTAAAAACGGTAGAAAATATCTGTCACAGTAGAGTGGTTAAACCCCTCGTGTAGAACTAAACTCATGTTAAACCACTCATAAAGTGTTTTAGTTCTGTGTGAAGCACAGAATTAGGTCCAGAGCTTTGATAGGAAAACAGCGATGTAGCTCATCAAAGAGAGATGTTTTTAATCGAAAGTGGATTTTCTGTTGTAATAGGAGTGTGTACAGTGTAATTCAAGGTGTTAATGTATTCTATCAAAACACAGCTTTGTTTTCACTTTCTCATATTAGCAATATCGACCATCCACAAATCTCACACAAATCCTGTCCTTTCTCTTTCTTAAGCTCAATATAAACTTTGGAGCAATATAAGTATTTTTGAATATATTATGATCGGTTAACAAAAGGAAATAACATTTTATTTCAGTGTTTTTCCACAACTTAGAAGACAGGAAAGTTGGGATCTCCTTTTCTTAATAACTTTGTGTCATCAATTCTCTAAAGCACTTTGCACTAATAAGCACGACCGAGTTCTGGCTTCATGATGGGATGTTATACATTAGTGGTCATATAGGTGACTTCTCTGCCCTAAAAGCATGCTGCTGATGGCTAACCATTTTTGAACGACAGCAGGCGCCATGCAAAATTCAAACCACTAGTCATCTTGAATGCTTTAATAGCCCCGCACAGCTGTTCTAAGGTGAAAAGGTTCAATGAGTGTACACCACCTGCCCAGCACCAAATTATAGAGACATACAAGGTAAGTGACCAACTAGCTACTGAAGAACCTTCAAGCTAGCTACAAACCAAATAGTATATATTTTTGCAGCACTTGATAGAGACCAAAAGAAACACCCAAGGAGAATAATGATTTCCATTCAATTGGCCAACAACACAACTCCAAATAACAATCGCTGTGTTAGCTATAAGGCAACTGTAACACAAACTGTCTCTTAAGTCAAAATGATGTTGTGATGCTAATCGGATTTGTGAATCTGATACTCACTCTTCAGTTGTAGGACTTAGCATTCTGCCTTTAATATGTGCTGATCATATATGGTATTCCAATATTCAACTGTCCATTTGATCTTGCTTTTACATGGCAACAGATATCATGTACTTATGTTTAACTACTAATGAGCCGTGTGGTGCAGTGGGTTGTGCGTTGGTGTTCGGATCAGGGGGTCACAGGTTCAAACCCCACTGCAGTCAGCATGTCATTGTGTCCCTCAGACACTTCACCCCAAATTGCTCCTGTGGGGATTGCCCACAGTATTGAGTATGTACGTCGCTTGGATAAAAGCGTCTAACAAGTGACATGTAATGTAATGTAATGACCACCAGGGGGGAAGCTCATCTGTCATCAGGTATATTATTATAAGCTACTGAACAGTTTAACGTAAGCAGTGGCTTCATTGAGATATCAATAGTATGTTTGCCTCCAAGCCTAGCAATGTATTAATGTTGGGCAATGCCAGCAAGACATTTTGGTTAGGGTATGACAGTTTGAAAAAAGTTTTAGTATTGGTTTACAGCATGGATATTCTTTACAATACGCACCATATCTTTAATAGAGCTGCAACAATTAGTGGACTAATCGATCGTGGACTAATCGATCAAGAGAAGAGATAATCGTAACTATCATAACTATTTTGATCATTGATTATCCGATAGAGTTTTCATGCAAAAATTGATTAAAATGCTGTCTTTTGCTTTAAATCTGAAGATGTTGTGCGTTCCTATATTTAAGGTGTTTAAAGATTTCATAACTTGTTTAGACGAGTAAAGACTGACAATATAAAATGAATCCTTTGTTGGAGCTCTATTCTTCACCCTGATAATTGCAGGGCTGTCCGAGTTCCAGCTAACAGCAGATGTTGCACATAAGTACAATTGCACAATATAGCAGCTGCACTTCACTAGAAATTGCGTGACTAAACAAAAAGTATGTACAAAAAAAATCACACCTAAGAACAAAAGCTATAGAAATGATCCTGTAGAATGATATGTTTGTGAATTATATTCAGACCAATAATTATACTATGTTAGCTTTAAGTTTTGTATTTTAAATATGTTTTTCTTGTTGGATAATGAAACGTAGACTGATGTCATTTGAACAGACTGCTGAGATAACAGCTCTTCAAAGTAAATGCTGAGAAGACCAACGTTGGAGTAGAAGAGACATCTAAATTCTTCACTTCTGTTTTAGTTATCTAACCTCTGCAAGCATGCATCATTCTTCAGATGTCTGTGATGTTCTAAAATATATATGAATCAACTGACACTGTAGTAGAACAGACAAAGTATTGGCTTTCACAAAAGGATACTACTTCTACTACCAAACACAAATGCAAACAGATACCAACCATGACCCAGAATCAGTAAACCTCAACTCTACCATAAGAACAGATCAGAAACTGCGTAATTGACACATTTACATACACAGAAGATAGAGACCCAACATGCTCACTGTGTCATAATTGCATGTAAAACGATGTCTTTAGAAATGTAGAGTAAAAATATTGAGTGAGTGTGCGAAAGCGCCTAATAGGAGAGGGAAATGAGGGACCAATTACTGAAAATGGCCAGGCCCTTTTTTTTCATACATCTTATAAATATACATCATCTTGCCAGAGTAGAGTAGCCGAGCGCAGATTCAGCGAAGCAGCAAGTCTACATCAATGACTCCGAGGGTGTTTCTCAATGTCGAGGACGCTTCCTTGGTAGGACATGTCTTCCAAGTCAGGTCCTTCAGAAGCGAGGCAAGAATCCTTCCTGGCCTCGGAAAACGAAGAATTGTGGAACAGGTTAACAGGTGTGCAGGTGTGCGTCATATGCGAGGCCCCGCTTTAAATGGAGCGCGATTTCCGCCAAAGATTTGGAAATTGGTCCGTGCGCAAAGCATTGTGGGGATTTTAAGACCGCGGAGTCTACACATGTGCTGCCTCGAAATTTCCCGCAACGAAGTACGCCGGCCTCGGTAGAATTCCAAACATCCTGGACATTGGAACAGTCCTTCGGCGGCACTCGATGACGTAGCATCCTTGAAATAGTGGCTCTGGAGCAGCCTTCCTCGACATTGAGAAACACCCAGTGACCATAAAAAACCATCTCAACAAACATACACTTGAAACAAATCCATGCTTCCTGCTGGTCAACCTCATTAGCCTGTGCCCTTGGCAAGAGACAAAGCGTTGACAATTGAAAACACTTCAATCATTGTTATCTTAACAAACACACATCCTGTACACAACAGTTATCTTGTTGATGATATACAGTAAATGAGTGCCTTTGTCACAATCAACAGCTGCCCTTGAATGCGCCATTAGGGTCTAATGACCAGCCAGCCCTTCGGTTCATTCTGCTGCCAGATAGAGTTGTGGTTTCGCAGCAGAAGCCAGTAGCCATCAGCAGCTGTCATTCATGTTCTATGTCTAACTCTTCTAAAGCAGTCTCTCAATTCACAGAAAGATACATAGCTGGGGGCAAAATGCTGCCTGTCTACCACCTCAAAGCAGCAGCTGCGACCAGTAGGACGGATTCATGATAGAGCGCTTTCACAACAACACTGTTACATGCATTTACTTCACAGAAATAAACTGGCTTAATGAGTGATAAATAAATATGAGTGAGAAGTGTGAGGGCGGTTTCAGGGCGATGTGTTACTCCTCGACTCGGATGACCTTTTTCTGTGCATGAGTATTTGCACCGATTTGTACTGACACAATGCTCCCACCAGTCTGCAAACACCCACACAGTTGCATACACAAAATGCAATTATGTAGGTCTCCTCCGTGAGATCTATGGATAGACAAAAAAGCTTCCCAATGTTGCATTACACAGACTTCGGTTTAGACTAAAACACTCTTAAATAATGACAGCTTAAAAAAAAGCAGATTGTATCTACTTGAAATGACAATTACATAAGTACAGTGATGTCTGACTATTACAAATGAAAAGATCAATTGAGCTAGATATTCTTTTTGAAAGTGTATACATTGAAGAAAAATGTGTAATAGGAGATTACCATGATCCCGCTAATGGATATGCTGGCCTTGTGAATCGCACATAATGTCATCTCAGGTGCTAGTCCACTATGAAATACATGTGTTAATGTGTCTGGATTAAATGTTGGACAAACTTCAATGAGGATGTTTTGTCATCTGCAATGCCAGGAAACACTTGCAGCTATGAGTTTAGATACAGTAGCTGTCTGAGAGGTTTACAGTCAGTACTCTCTTTACTCTACAGTAGAATGATGGCCAGATACAACAAGGCCTGCTTGAGAAACCAGCAGCCAGTGCGAGAAACATGAGCCTGTTTGTTGTAATCTATATCAGAAGAATAGTATTTTCCTTCCTTCTTTGGCTGGAACCTAGAGCTCCCAGCTGGGTCCTCCTTAGGAAAGGGTGCAGGTGGCAAGCCCCTTAGTTAGCCTGTTTTCCAGGCAGCCGGAAGACAACACCTGCATCACTCTGAGACTTGTACGGTTTCTACTCTCAGTCCCCTGGTAAACACACTTGGGAGCTTTCTTTGTATCTGCACAAGAGGGATTCGAGGCCAATTTTAAATGTGTGCCAAGCGGCCATAGAAGCAGTTTTTGCAAACAAAGATGCATATGCAGCAGTTCAAGTTTAATAGTGTAAACAAATATATGCTTTTTAATATAGTGTTTGTGACTTAATATGAAGTAGAGAAGCAGTCAACAGAACATTGTTGATATTGCGTCCCTGCTGAATGAAGGAGGAAGATCAAGAGGCCACGGGAACAACTGTTTATCTGTCTTTATGAAAGGTAATGTTTAGACTGCATGATAAGAGACGAGTGATTAGATCAATTACACTGAGTGAGAAGCCGCTAAACTACAATTACCTACCAGAGAAACCCGAGCTATGTTGTTGGGTACTTTGAACTAAATAAATGAGATCTTCAGAGGCCCAGGGAGCGGGCGTGGCAGCTCTCCCAGGTACCAGACTGTGGTGATTGTGCCAGTGCGATCACGTCACTGACAAACCCTTAGCTTAATGCCAGAAGAATCCACGGGGGAGGTTTGGGCTGTTCAAGGTACTCAACAGGTGATAAGGTCCATTTTGTGTTTCCCCTCTATTGGGATGATGAGTTTAAAAGTGAGTGAGGCACAATCCAGAGAGGGGAGCATTTGTGTCTCATGAGTATCATAAGAGGATTTAAGAAGGCAATGCAGGGCACACATCATTTTCTAGGCCACAACTCCCGAGTGAGTGTGTGTACCCTGTGATGGCAGTAGGCTGACTAGTATGGGACATAAGAGTACAAAATGAGTGGCTCTGTGAAAGGCACTGTGTTTAAGGATGCAGTCACTGACACCACTTTATAATTAAAGTATAGAGTCTCATTTTACCCACTGGAGAACACCAGGAAAGACACTTTGTAGCATTTGAGCAGCCGACAGGTGGCTCTAGCATATCTTGTGACAGAGCTCCTGAACAGAACATGATTTTTTAAACACTAATGTCTGTGCATTCACGTACACATAATCGAGTGTGCAGCTTACTGCATGAACACCACTGCAACAATATTCTGCATTGTTCTTAGTCAATTACTTTCAGTGCCTAAATGAAATAATTAGCTATGAAGGAAAGAGAGACAGCGAGAAGCCATTGTTCACTAAAGTAAGTAGTAAGTAAAGTATACTTAAATAAAAGCCTTATTAAAAATAAAATGTGTCTGGTTCGATGTGAGGTTTCTCCCTAAGGGTGACATCTGCTGACCAAAGCCCATTCCTGAACCACTTGTGCATAAATCTTAAAAAATACTAAAGTGATGGGTGGTAAAGTATATATTCTGATATTTTTAAACAGCAACCCCATCGATTTATTTAAGACTACACCACACACTGCTAGCTCTGAGCATGCATAGAAGATACATGTCTGCAGGACTTGGTCTAAGATAAGCTACACTAAAGTGTGGGGTATTAAAGAATTAAAGCAGGGTGTGAGCCTAAATATAGCCTGAGAACCAATTTGCTTAGGGCAGCGTGATTTTCCACACGTGATACCGGTGATACAGGCCGCTGTCCCTGGTCCTGAAATTGTACCGGGTCCATAAATGCATGTGCTCGATGTTCATAGAGGAAGCCGGTTCAATGCGGGGAATACAGACATCTGTATATGCAGACTAGTTAAATATGCATAAGCATGTGCATGAAACGTACAGTATAATGCGGGTTTGCAGGATGCAGATAGTTTGACTACACACCAACTGCAATTCCTCACAAGCAACAGTGCGAGGCGCATGTCTGATGCAGTTCAGGGAGAGAGAATGGGAGAGAGAAAGAGAGAAAGAGAGTTTGATTGATCATGTGGGCTATGGGAGCCTGCGAGAGTTGTCGAAAATTGCTGCATAGACGCCCCTTAGGCACCTATCTGGTACCCACTGACTCGAAACAATACTGTTGCCATAATAACCACAATTCACCAGAGTGCCCGTTACCAAAAGCCCTAAAAGCCAGGGAGCCGTTAACAGACCGTTTATTCTTCCGGGTTGGACTTCACCGGTAATCCACAATACATTAACTTACCGCAGTCCTCACACAAGATCTTCCCAACATCCTTTTTTAGGCTCTTCACACTCGTGTCCCGAGGCGCAAACGATGCCTTGAAAACCAATGGCTCGTCAGTGGGGTCCATGAAAAAAATGTACTTGTGGTTCTTCTTCACTTTGGTGCACGGAGCCTCAGATCCAAATTCCCCCACGGTGACGAGCTGTTCTCGCTCCAGACCCCCGCTGTTAAGGGGCCAAACATCCAGCACTTTGACATGCACACGGTACCGCTCCGCGGAGACGTTCACAGGCGTAGACTGCACCTTGCCCTCGATCACCACGGCGGATTTGTAAACCTGGTCCTGCAGGGATTTCAAACTCGGGGAGTAGCAGGCGAATGAGACCCCGATGACCAGCATGGATAAATGTACTGAATCAAGCCTCATGCCGCCTGCTTTGGCTCGGTGGTCGCTGGTCGCGTTGCGGCAGGGCTCTCTGGGCTGCGGGGCGATGGAGCTGGGTTGAATGAAGAGACAGCAAGTAGGCTCCAGTAGCACGGCAGCGCGGCAGACCTTGCATAAGTGTCCATGCCATCGGGATCCGCTGCTTTTCAAAGTGATTTTCAATGGGTAAACAGCAGCTTTGAAACGGGGGAACCGCGGGACGATGCTGGGTTTCAAATCCAGTCACAGCTTACTGCTAATAATAAGGCATTGTAGGTAGGCTAAGCGCGGAATCGGCGGATTCTCCCCTCCAGAAGATTCCCCCTATGCTGCCATAGTAGCCTTAACTGCAAGACGACGCCACTCTTATCTTTGCCCAAAAATTGCAGTGGTGGGGTACCGCTATGATGGTTTTCTGTATCATCTGCAGCGGAGGGAAAAGACGCAAAATGCAGCAGTGAACCACAAGTTTGGTAGTCCAGTCGCAAAACATAAGCCACGCTTCTTTCCAAAAAATAAAACAATATCTCTGGTCGGAAGCTATAACGCTAACACGGCGCCTTCCACTTCCACCGTGGCTCTCTCTCCGCCTCCCCCACTAACCACAGACGGAGAGAAAATAATGCCGATTGCCAAGGGGCTCCGTCAACAAAAACGCAGGATTGGAGCACTGATATATAGGCAACCGATGGACCAAGGGGTCGATCTCCTCTCTCCCAAAACCCAGTTACTGTATGTCAATCACTCCATGGTGTTTTATCAGCGGTGATCTCACGTTATAATGAAACAAACGGAATCCTAAATCCACGACTGTCCCTCCTCAGCATCGCATCTTACCAAGGCATTACTCCAAAAAACGAAATATGTTCACGGTGAAAGATGCAGCTGCATATATAGTCCGGTGGGCCTAAAAATCATATGGCTGCGATGACTAAGGCTGCGAAAGCATTTCAGATTCTTCAAGAGACTGTTTTGAATGAGTTTTGCGTCTCATCCCATTAAGTCATGCCCTGCATTCAGGTCACATTCGCTGCTCAGCCTCTGAAAAAACTGATGTTGAAGCACTGCATTAAATCCATACAGCTAAAAAAGCAGCAAAATTGGGGTCCAAAGCAAAGAAAAAAAAACACTTAAAAATAAAACATTTAAAAAGTAAGTTTTTCTGGGTTTTTGGTATTATATTCTGATTTATTAACACAATATCTCCCATGAAGCAGTTAAATACATGCTAGCTAAAGGGGGGGGGAATCATAGAAATATTGACAGTGTGGATGATATATATAGCAATGTTAACGTCAATGTATGATTGTAATGTTTAGTTTAGTCTAAATTGAATGCGGATACAGAATGTTGCACTGACAGTATTCACAAAGAGCGACATCTGCTGTCCACACAGTATTTATGAGCTATGCACACTTGATGTAAATGCTGCTGTAAATCAAACAGAAAAAAGTACTAAATAATAAAAAGAAAGCACCCACATTTGAATTCGTTCATACAACATATGCTCAGTGTGGACTATACAATTCACGTGGCCTAGTTTAGGAAAATACATGTTGCAATTAAAGAACCCTAAAACTCAAAACAAATGAGACTCAGAACAAGCAAATGTCTATTGTAAATGTATAAGACACAGCTACAACTATTATCTGTTTTCATCTGTGCGCATGCACCTAACATACCTGTCTGCTCTCCGTGGTGCTGAAATCCTACAAAGCCTTTACATGTAGACTATACATTAGACCTGTATGCTTATGTAAAACAAGGTATAACATATTGTATTATTATGTGAACTGAATCCCTTTTTCCCGTAACAACAACTGCTCATGTGCTTTTTTAAACAACACTAATCACAGAAGAGAGAGCAGGCCCTGACAAATCCAACATGGAGAGAGACACGTAACATATTATCAACCTGAAATTGTAAGAGGTGTTAACAGCAAAGCTTATTTTCTTTTTGAGACAGTGCCCTTTATAACAGTTGCAGAAACTGTTGCCTTACCTGTAACCACCAGAAGGCAAAGCTGCAACTCCTCAGTAGAACCAAGGGGGGGCGCTAGTCCTCGGAGTTCCCACACTGCGTGTTGACATCAGAGGTGAAGCGTGCGGCGTTGAACTTGTGCGTGTGTTGCTTTCTGTGCCACGACTCTCCGTTCCTTGTCCATCTTGTGAAGCAAGCAGAATCAGTCGGTCGAGGTGTCATACAAAGGCCTGGCAGCCACATACATGTGTCTAACGCCTCGCTTGGTCTTCCGCAGCACGCCTTCGATGCTGTAGGCGCTCCCCTCTGCAGACTGAGCGCTGTAAGGTAGGTTATGGGATCTTGCTAGGTTGCAATGACGCTATATGTACATGTCATCTGTATTGTTACCGCGTCCTGCAGCAGTTAAGTGTCCTAACGTGCAGCCAAGCATATGAAATCACTCCAAAGAGTTATACAGAAGCAGAATAGGCCTACAGCATATGGTCGTGCGTCGGACATAATAAGGGGGATTTGAAGCAGCGTCACTGCATTCCGGTGTTGGGATGTAGGCAAAACTTTGAGAGCAGACCACAGAGGCTGCCCTTTAATAAACTGCGACGACAGATTTGTTTTTTCTGTAAAAAAAAAAAAGGTAAAATCTGTGTTAGACGTCATTCAAACAACTGATTCTTCACGATTGAAAAATATTCTGAAAATGGTGCATATAGGCTATCCATTCACGATAGATTAACTAAATTTGACAGGTTGTTTGTTGTGTGCAGTATCTAAGAAACCATGGAACAGAGACAGGGCGAGGGTCCCTCTGCAGCCTATTAGGTAACCCAAGGAAATTAGCCAGACATATCACATGTCCAAGGAAGTTTTGGATTATAAAGTAGTGTCAAACTCTAAATGTGGATTTTTTTGTAATTAGAGCCTAAAGAGAATATTATGTTGCACGCAAGTTATTATAACAAAACGAAGAGACCATCTCAGAGTTTAAGTATATGAATAACTTACTTTGCATGCATGCAGGCTCGTGTTTATCACACACCTGGTTCAGAAAAACATAAAACAAAAAAAGATCACGTCACGCAAAAAGGCTAGCGTTGCTTCAACAATATAAATAAATCAAAAACATTTAAAGCGTGGGTTAGGCATGTTGCGATGAGGGTAAACCAGCAAACGGCTCACAAAGCCTCAGTAGGCCTATGGACATTACAATCCTACGAGGTACATGAATAGCCCTCTTTAATGACTGTAATATGATTGTATTTGCTTGCGTAGATGTTGGTTGATGTGTCTTATACAGCTGAATAATAATGTACTCACTTATTTAACATTTCTCCAAACATTATTTTGAAAAACGAGACGTGACAAATGCTGTGGAGCTGATCAGGAGGCCGGGCGACTTTCGCAGGGCATATCTGAATAATTTCCACAATATGTAATTTGTAAACTTAAATCAAAGAGTTAAAGAAGAGGAATTCAGGTAAAGTAGCCCCCTATAGGCCGACATGCCTCCTCACACGAAGGATGAACCAAATAAGTAGACGAGTAAACTCACTTTCAATAAATTAATGTTATTTCTTATTCTTAGTTTTCAGCCAATGGCTTTTCAATTATCAATAATGAATCCAAACAATGTAGTTCTCTAAAATGATAAGGCATGTTTAACTTGATTTTTTTTTTTTTTTTTATTGCTTTTGTCTTATGATTCCCAGCCAAAAATGGACATTAGTAGCACATATTTGCCATGAAAACCATAATTAATATGAATTACTTTATATTCCATTGTATGAAAAATAAAATATATATAGCATAAATAAATCTAATGAATGTAAACAGTTTAAGGGTATCTTAGTGTGTGCGTCAGACTTCCTTCAGTTCCACTCAGGCCTACAGGCACTTTATGAAGCTTACACTAAAGAAAAAGTCCACGTTTATTTATCATTAACAATTCTGTCACCGTGGAAATTTGTATTATTATTTTATATATAAAATAACATACGCTGTTGAGTCATCAAAACACCTAAAAATGCTAATCAAAGATCAAATTCCAGAAACGGACCATCTATCATTAGGCGATAACAATATACTTGTTGCCAAATCAAATGTTACAATTATGAATGCTTTCACTTTCATACGAATAAATGTGGCGTGCATACCAAATATTCTCTGAAAGAGTTCTTATACGGCGTTTTATGTAAAGGATGGTCAGCTGTTCCCAGGGGCGGACTGGGACTAAAAATCAGCCCGCGACTCTTGACCGGCCCACTTCAGTGCCGCCGGCCCACCTCGGCACGGCTAGTAAATTGTCGGGGGGGTGTGACTTATCCGACCGGCCCACCTCGGTACCGATTAGTCCCGATGGCCAGTTCCTGGCTACTGGCTGTTCCCCATAGCGGCTAAATATCAACTTAGTGCTCATGCGTAAACATCTGCTTCTATTAAATATTTTCATTTGACTTTATTGACTGGAATTATTATCACGTAGCACTAGCAAGTAATGGCAAAGTTATTTGAGAGAAATATTAACATACTTTTCCATATCATACATTCATCCACAGCAGTAGCAAATTGGCACCATCGAAATAACGCCAGAGGCAAAGAAGCTTTAAGTGAAATGTTTGCGCTATCAAATTTGTTTACAGGTGGACCAGAAGGAAGAACATTACAGTGGTGAAAGTTTCGTCAGCATGGGAATAGTATTTTAACAACTGACCAAAAACAGGTAGGCTACATTAAAAGTGTCGTGTGTAGCCTAATAAAATGTGTTAAAATCCGTTGATTGTTTTTGTTTTTTGGAGTAGACATGCATGCAAATAGTCAACTGTAATCACAATAAGAAAGAATTAAGAACATAAATGTAAAGCTGTTTGCAATCACATTTGGAATGAATAACAATATGCATACATCATCCTCTTTTGACAAGTCGTGTGTTTATAGGGTCCTACAGTAGGCTATAGGCCTAAACATAGCCACCAGTCTTTATATGCCATATCCTAAAGCACAGTCAATTAGGGGTTGCGGACACAATTTACATCAGCTGTCTTTAAATGCGATTGCAGCCTGCAGTCAGGTAGCCAATATGTAGCTTAACAATGAAGAAGAGGTGGGCCTAAACAGCAGCACAGCCACTCAATGCCACAAAACACTCTGAGCACCTGGACGAGGACACATTCACATCAACCTCACGACGGTAAGCTATAGACTGGCGTCATAAATTAGATGACTGAAATAAAAAAATGATTTACCTTGATGGTCTCTCCAATGCAAAAGATACACCTGTAAGTAATCCTTTTATTCCATGTGTGCTTCTCGTGAGCGCGCTTGTGGCAGTCAGGGACAGCGTGCTGGTCGTTTAGGCCCAGATAGAGTTACAATGTTGCGAATCTGCGAGTCTGAATGAAAGGCCGAATAAGCAAACTGAAAGAGTTGTTTGTTTTTATTAATTTATTTTCGTGAACATTTGGATTCTCATATGAATTCAATCTGCAGTAGTTGCTGAAGGTAGGCCCACCAGTTTAACTCGTCTGATTTCAAACCCTAAAGGTTGACTAAAAATCGATTTTAATTTTGACTCGAGGTAAAAAAAAGTTACATTTACATAATGACACCAACTAGGCTCTGAATCCTTTCTAAATTCCTAAACCTACAAACATTTGGGTTGAGGGCTTTTCCCTTCATCTCATTGCCTTGCCAGAAAATTAAATATTGAATTAAATATGAGACAACGAATTGAATGTGTTTTGAAAACAAATATAGTGATGTTGCTTAATTCACAGGTGTAGTATCAAGTTTAAAAATAGCCTAATTTACATGCAAGCAGTCATCTGCCATAGGCTATTTAGTATTCCTAGGTCTTAGCCTTCAATGTCGTTAAAAATATAATTAAAAAAACGGTGATACTGACTAGTTTAGGGAACGAAAGTCTAATAATTTTTGCTCAAGGGACTTGTTTGTCATGACAGAAGTTTCCCATGAGTTGAGTCATAAGAAATGAATGAATTTGGCAAACATGTGTGTAGCCTAGCAGTAAACTATTGTCATGATACCTTATCATTGACTAATTCGTAATTTATAAGAATATTGAGCATATTGAACATGCACAGAGCTGATGTAACCTGTGTTACTTGGAAAGATGAGCATTTTCCCTCCTACTTTTTGAAACAGAGGGCAGGCTACAGTCTGTTGTAAAACCCCCGTCATTTTCAGAGGCTTATCCGGTGAATCGAAACTTAACCAGTGCTATGAGGAGTTGCATTTCTTCCAAACAACCCTTGTTTCATTTGCGTTATGACATCCTATGATAATACACCCTGTGTGAGGGAGAAAACAGCGTCCTTCTCGCTCTGCATAATGTTTTCCCCCTCGCCTCTTTATACCTCTCTTTGTAGATCTCGCGAGAGCTCCGGCGTTCTCCGTGACTGGCCGTGGCTTTGCAGCAGACAGAGGGAGAAGGCAGGCAGGCAGCATCATGGCGGACAGAGACAGTGGTAGTGAGCAGGGAGGAGCAGCCACGGGCCCAGTCTTCGGTTCCGTGCACCCCGCGACAGGAGGGGCGGGCTCGGCTACCGGGCTCCAGCATGAGACTCAAGAGCTGGCGTCGAAGCGAGTTGACATCCAAAACAAACGCTTCTATTTGGACGTGAAGCAGAACGCGAAAGGCCGCTTCTTAAAGATAGCAGAAGTCGGGGCCGGTGGAAACAAGAGCCGCCTGACTCTCTCCATGTCGGTGGCTGTCGAGTTCCGTGACTACTTGGGGGACTTCATCGAACATTATGCGCAGCTGGGTCCGAGCAACCCGGCTCTGGTGCAAGACGAGCCCAGGCGAGCACTCAAAAGCGAGTTCTTGGTCCGGGAAAACCGCAAATACTACATGGATCTGAAAGAGAACCAGAGGGGTCGGTTTCTGAGGATTCGACAGACCGTTAACCGGGGGCCCGGTTTGGGATCCACGCAAGGCCAGACCATCGCTTTGCCGGCCCAGGGACTTATTGAGTTTCGTGACGCTTTGGCTAAACTTATTGACGATTACGGTGTAGAGGACGAACCTGCAGAGTTGCCCGAAGGGTCATCATTGACTGTGGACAACAAACGGTTTTTCTTCGACGTCGGATCCAATAAGTATGGTGTGTTCATGAGGGTTAGCGAGGTGAAGCCAACCTACCGCAACTCGATTACCGTGCCCTACAAAGTGTGGTCCAAATTTGGGAATACTTTCAGTAAATATGCCGAGGAGATGAAGAAGATCCAGGAGAAGCAACGGGAGAAAAGAGCAAGCGAGATGCAGCAACAAGAGGAGATGCAGCCAGACGAAGGAGAAGAGGATTGATATAGATAGCAAAAAAACATGCAAGAATAACGAAAAATAACAAGAGAAATATAATTAAAAACTCTACTGTATAAAGAAAGAAATCTAAAGATTTAACTGTAATGGTTTAACTCCAAGGGAGCATCACCCACAATATAAGAAACCTCCACAACCTGACAGTTATGACATGTTGTCACTCATTGCTGGATGTTATCCCACTTATCCACCATTAATACAGTAACAGGCTGCTAAACAAAGTAATAACATTATATTTGAACATTGTTTCCTACTTGACAAACAATATTGAACTGAGTGTTTTATTTCCCTTATTAACAGAACTTTTGTACCAGTTAAAGCTATTGTAAAACAAAAAAAATGGTGTCTCCAATGTTCAAGAGGAATTATTGCAGAGGACAACCCGTTTCCTTTTCATGTGAGCTAATGACTTCAGCACAAATCGGATCATTTAATTTAAAAAACCAAAATTCCAAAACTTTGTAAGAGGTTGTCACATGTACATGCCATTCTATTTACTTTTTACATGTGAATAGAGATGTGTTTACACATAATTCATATGAGGGCTAGGCCTGCTTCGGAAACCGGTTAGATGTCATGCAGTATAAAATAAACATAGGCATTTCATCAAATGAAATAAGTGCTCTATTTCTCGTGCAATATGCATTGCATACAAATCAAATATATTGAACTGATCAATGGATCTTCACATGACGTTTGCCCGAGGCATTCAAAGAAATATTAATATTGTAATTTTGTTTCAGTTTAAATTGTTGCCATGCAAATGGATATATTGTAGACCTTTTTGTGTCTCGTTGTTAATGCAATGTGTTAATTTTAAAGGTACTAAATGTGTAATCGATAGAGGAAATTCTGTGACATGTTGCAAATGGCCTGAATTTGCAGATTACTGAATAAGACAAACGCCCTACACTGATTTGACTTAGTGGTCTGAAAAAAGAGGTAAAAAATCAGCAGAGCATTATTTTGGTTTGTACATCTAAAGCATTTTGTGATCTGTTCAGTCATAAAAGTCCAAATGTTGCCAAGGAGTGCTGTTGCTGCATGTTAATCTGCACTAAGATACATTTAGTTGGTTTCCCTAAAATATTGGCCCAAGGACCCTTCCCTATATATATCTTTATCTGCCTGCAGTGTATGAATCTCAAGTTTGAGTACAGAGTGATTTCCATTCAAAGGCTATGTTGTTGTAGGGAAAGTTGTTTCAGAGCGCATTCGAAAGGAGCAACCTCGCAAACAGAAATCAAAACATTGCCACTATAGGTAGGACCACTGGATAAACCAAGGTGAAAGGGGTTCAATTCAGTCAGCGGATTTGCACATTCCTACAAGTTTAAGATCTCAAGGTGTGAAGTTCAGTGGTGCTATCTGGACACGTAGCACCACTTGAGATTTGTTAGCCCATATATCTACCTGCCGGGGCTGATCAGATTCTGTCTTGGTCTATTTGTAAATATTTGGGCTGCCACGCGGAAAACAACTAGTTCTTAACCAGCTCAGTCGCATCTCATAGATGTGTGATAGCAGTTTTATAAACTCTGTCAGTAAACTCCAGGGAAACTGGCAACAATCAGATACTGTCAGATGTTCCTCAGCATTGAATTAATTGATTGCTCCCAGGTTTAGATGGACTGGAAACCAGCAGACTAGACAGTTATTGACCACCTATTTCTGGAGCTTATGGTATAGCCTAAATGATACCTGATTGGGAGCATCCTCTTCAGCATATAAACAACCTGGTGCCTTACACGCTCTGCATGCTTACACGCTGGCCTGATGCTTTGGATCGCAGTTTGGCTTCTTTTAGTTATCGTTTCCTTTCTTTCTTCCATTATTGTGTCCCAGCCCTCTTGTTCGCTAGCGCACGACTCGTGGTGCTAAAAAGGGTTTGTAAAAAATAAAAAACTCTTAAGAAAAAACTTGGTGCAGAATTCTTTTTTCTGCTACCTTCCTTCTTTCCTAACTTATTCGCCATCCCCATTCCCTAGCCATCCAGGTATCGGCCTACATGTAAACATGGAAGGGGGTGGTCACCTAGATGAGAGGTGATGCAGAGGAGTTGGCTCTTTACTAGCCTAGCGCGTTAGCAGGGAGAGCAGGGGCAGATTGGGAACATTCGGTAGTACGCTGAAACGCTATGAGTTGTTGTTTGGAAGCCAGCCCCCTTTTGAAACGCTCCTTCTGTGGCTTGGGTAGCTATGTGTTAGTTGTAAGTCGCTCAATTAATGGGGAGCAGCAAGCATGTCTTGTTTTTTTCGTTTTACGAAGTTTTACCTTTCAGCGTTATTCCACATTATTTGTAATTTTGGAATGTTTGTGCCCACAAAAAAATATATCTATTTTTTCTGTGCAACATTTCATCACTGTGTGCAATATCGTATGTGCCAATGGTGGCAATATATGTATATCAATTAAATATATAATTACTATTGTAAAGCATGTGGCTGAATTCCATGTTCATTTCTCATGAGGAGTTATATGCCTTTATTTGCACTCAAAGCTCCATCCTGGAGGAAATAGTAAACCAAGGTCTTAGCAGCCTGTTGGGTTAAGCAGTTCACATACGTACTTTAACTTGAAATAGAACAATGTCACTGCAAGTATGCCTCTCTTTAGGAAAAAGGTAAACTTGGATGGGTTGTTGAAGGTAGACTATAAACACACAATGGAGTTTTATTTTGTCAAAAGGAAAACTTTAAAAAAAAAATACAGTGAGATCTCCATTTTAGCTTTAAGCTAAGAAAAGGTGCTTCAGTCCAATTCTCATTAAGGTGTATGGTGAACTGTCTTCAGTGGTTGTTGTGTGTAGCACTTTGCTTTTTTCCAGGTTAATGAAATGCCTGACCAATACTTGTTTAAAATGATCTCAACAAAGAATGTCCTTTTTTTGTTTTTAAAGATAAAGAAGTATTTGATTTGGTTTTGATGCATTATATATAATTTATGTACATTTGACAAATTTCAAAAATAAATTTAATTTACCCAATGAGGGAAAATCTACATTCAAAATGTATGTGTTTTTTGTTTCATTTCTTGTTGGGAGAAAAACAACTTCCCCAAATGTCGACAATTCACTGAGGAAAAGTATGTTTAATTTTGATGTAGTGTTGTCCACAATGTCTACATTTACAATGATACTAATTACTAAAGCTTCATTTTACAGCCTTTTAAAATGCAAACTTTGCAATGACAAGTTACTGATTACTTGTGTCTTAGAGATTTCTACATAAGTACTGTATGTATAATACCAGGCTGTAAAATAAAGCATTACCTTGTTCTCTAATCATCTGGACTATGCTATTTGTGACCATCCGTTTGCAAAGAATGCTGTTCTTTGAGCTTTAATTCTCATATAAGGCTATAGAAAACGAGAGCTTGTTTATCAGCACTAAACAAACCTGCATGTGTTTAATGATACTTTTAAGGTTTGCCATAGTGCTTTCAAACACAAAAAATATTCTTATGTGAATACTTGTTTTAAGCTAATACCAATTTATAAAGTTGTGTGGATTTGTAGTTGCAAGTTAGATTTCTGTTGTAAGGCATTTTACTGCAAACTAAGGTAGAACATGATTTGTAACATACGCCAGGCTTTCTCTTTCACCACAACAGCCTCAGTTTTGCTTGTAACTCTCTAATAGCATATGTGTTGCTAAAACAGAGACGCATAATGCTTACCAAAATGTTATACGGATAAGTTGTACCTTCCAACACCACAAACACCCCCTCCCCGTGGGGGTCAGAGTTCAGGGTCTGGAAATGCTCTTAAGACATTTCTGCAGGATATTTATTTGCCGGGTTTTTGTTGTGAAGTCGATGGTCTCTCAGCATCTTGGCCCCCCTGCTGGACTGGATGAAGGATACAAACACTGAAGGGGATGTGCTAAATAAACTCCAGCCCATCTGCCAATTCACCTTTTGTTGTTTTATCCAAAAGCCCACATAGGATTAGTTTAGGTCATTCCAGCGATGTTAGCTCAAGTGCATCAGAACTGCTGATGAACGTATTTAAACCACCCAATTTTTGTACAAGCACAATTTTTTCTAATGAAAGAGTTTCGGTTTCCCTTTATTTTTAATTGTGAGTGTGTCAGTCATGCTACTTACAAACACGATGGCAATGAATACTCAGGATTGCTGAGGTTAGACTAAATCAACAGGGTTTAGTCGGGTCCAGCTGCCAACATGCTCACTGAGAGAACAACTTGATCATGTTCATATTTTATTCCTACTGCAACATGATCAACTAAACACTCCCCGAGTGTATTGTAATGTGAACGGCATGCAGCAATGTACAACATCCTGCCTATTTGTGTTCACGACCCCCTGCATGCATGTTTATTTAATGCTGCTGTGGTGTTGAAGGTCTTCTCTGGATGTGTCTAAAAATGCTGCAGTTGCTTTAGCGTCGATTCATCTTTGTTATCTTGTGCTAATGCCGGAGCAGTTTGGCTTTGGTGGTGACGTAATTCATAGCAGTCTTCTCTGGTTTGGACCACTAGAGGATGCTCTTTACTTATGAATAACAGGCTCAGAAACAAGGGAGAGGAGAAGAAAGAGGAAGACATGTGCCTTTGGCTTCACTCGTAACATTAACAGATTTCTAAGCTTCCAGTTGCATGTAATATACATCAGTTTAAAATCCCTACATGCTATTCAGGCCACGGTTTGTTTTAGTGTCTTAACTTTAGATGGATGCTAAAAGTCCCTGAAGAAAATGTTAAATTTACACCGTGTGACCTCATGTTTGAATGTCACAGTAAACGATGACATTAACGCATATATCGAGAAATCTGTCATGCAAGTAGAAAGAAATTGTTTAAAGAAAAAAGTGTTGGTGTAGATAGAATGTGTAATGATGTGAACATACATTTGTCCTTATGTAAACACATCGGAGAGAAAAAATAAATAACTAGGTTGTCGTCTTAAAGGGTTCCTTTTCCTGTAGTGTGTCGTATAGGTTTTTCTGCAGAAGAGATGTAATAAGTGTTTTTGACTTTATTTGCAGAGCTGATGTGAAACATGTATTTGAATTTGTTTTGTGTGAGGGAAAGCAGTGGTGAAAACGGAAGATGTTCTACCCTTTTTTTCTCAGAACTTCTTTAATGTGTGAAGTCAACTTCCTGAATTGCAGTCTCCCCCTTGTTTTAAATAAAGAGAGACATAGACAGAGAAAGTGAGAGAGAGAGAAAGAGAGAGAGAGGGAGGGAGATTATGGAATGCTGTGATGTCATCAGCCCAGTCACACACACACACACACACACACATACACACAAAGACAAGGAGGACCCACGGCGCTCTGACTCTCAGCTTAGTTAGCATACTCTGCTGTGGAGCGGCTGTCTACATCCCACTGTGAGTACTTCAGCACATTCTACCCTTCTCTTACAACTCCCATTTGTCCTGTATCACGTACGCTCTCCGTTCCCTACACCCCTATCCTTGGGTTTCCTTCTCTGCATTGTGTCTGGTAATCTGTATTCCTCCAGTGTGATAGTTCTCAGTCTGAGACAAGCTTTCTTTCCCTCCAAGTGCTGCCTATGTGGTAGCCATTGTTTAACTCCCCACTGTGATTTGAGGAGTCCATTGCAATCCCCTTGTTAGAGAAAGCCGGCTCATGTGCTCCTGGGCTATGACCCTGTTGTGTTTTCTCTTAACAACCAGAAACTAGCTATGTTAAAATGGAGCCGCTATCTCATGGGAGTTAAGGGGAGAAAGGAACATGGGTTTTGGGAAGGGATGTGTGGTGGGAAGGGGGAGGAGGGAAGAAAGAGGGGGGCACTGATGACAGAAGCAGTCCCATTCCTTAGCAATCTCCTCCCATTCTGGGCTACAGTCTCTGTCAGTTTAGGAACAGGGTTTGGGCTCTTCCGTGTTCATGAAGGGAGGGACAAGACAGCTGCCTTAAATACACTTTCCATAGGAATGAAAGAGAAAAAGTTTCCCTAAGGTTAGATCAAGAAACATAGAAGACATTGAAAAGGTTTAGAGTCTATAGGCTACAATGTAATCTTCCAAATGTTTGTTTCAAGTGCTCTCTGTTTGTTTTCTTTTTAGATTATCCAAAAGATGACCTCCACCTGTCACCACAACACAGAGCGGAAACAGGATGTTGTGTGTGTTTGAGTGAGTGTATGTGTGTAAGATTGTACCTCATGTACAAAAGCGTGTTTGTGAGGAAGAACATGCTCCTTAGTTCATGAAGAAGACTTTCATTAAGAGAGATTTTTAGGACAAAGAAGCGGTGCAAGACTTCTTCTGATGACTATAAAACCAACACTCTCCACTTCAGAAAGCAGCTGGCCAAAGGACAGAGCCCCCTACCTCCTAAAGCTTTGTGGTACGAAGTTAACACCACCATTCGACCGCCGACATGCTGCAGCAGATTTTAAAGGACATGTTCATCGACCCTGATATGCTGAACGCTCTAAATGAGGACCAGAAGAAGACGCTGTTCCTGAAGATGCGGCAGGAACAGGTACGGCGCTGGAAAGAACGGGAGGAGAAAGAAGGGGGGGACGCCGAGTGCAAGCAAAAAAAGCCAAAAAAAGGTAACGACACTTCTCCACCACTTCACCTTAGTTGAACCTCTCTTCTTTCTTCCTGTGTGCCCACCTCAACAGGGTGCAGCTTCGAGTGCACCGTGACACTTTTGAACAAAACTTTTTCACAGAGAACTTTTTAAAGAATGTCAAGATGTTTGCATTACAGGTTGTGAATGACGTCCTTTGCTGCTGTAGCTCATGTTCCCCAACAGCTGTTTACCTGAAGTCCATTTGGCAAGTTTAACAATTCCCTGAAATACAAACTTGGGCTAACAAACACCAGCTGCTCCACATGAATGTGTATGTAGTGCAGCGTGACATGAGGACAGAAACCAAAGAGCACTTTAACTTCACCAACATGAAGCTCTATTTATATCTGAAGTCCTAAACAATTACGGCAGACTGATGGTGTCGCTGGGTTAATGTTGACATCACACTCAATGAGGATGTTAACATTTACACAAGGGAAGTAAAGTAGATGTCAGGGTAAAATGATATTCACTCTGAGTGTGTTAGTGCTTTATTAATAGTTTTTAGTATGAGGCAGTGTGTTTATGCGTTGGCATGCACATCATTTTGATTCCAAGCTCTCACTTATATCATTTTGTTCCCAGTCACACCACACAAAGTGAGCCTAAGAGCGACCGATGACAAATATCCACTTGATCAGAGTTGTCCCTCATAACCGGAACTTGTGACCGAAACATAACCGAAACTTGTGTTTAATGGAAACTAGATGCAGATGACGAGAAAAAACACATGTGGGTGGGGATTAACAGGCAATGTGGAAGTTACATTTGTTTTAATAGGAAGTGGCTTCTACTCAAAAGCAACAGTCAACAGTATACATGCAGCGATCAAACAAAAACAACCAGAAACTCAGGAGGCCGTGAGTTTGCCCTGAAACTGGTTTGACGTCTTCTGCAAAATCCTGTCTGTCTGCATTTTCTCCACGGTGTCAGCAAGTACTAGTATGAGAAACGAGTGGTGTAATAATAACACTGACATACAATTTTTTGCTATTTTAATATTCCAAGGAAGGATTGTTATTGTAGATGACGAATCTAACTACAAAAAGTTCCCGGATGTCGACGTGCGTTGAAGATGATAACTGATATTTTAAAATGAAATACTTATATTGTGTTAATGGTAACCTACACCTATGATATCAAACAAATCACCTTTTGTATGCTTTTGGTTAGTTCTGGTTATATTCTTTCCACCTTCTTATACTTGTTTTTAGCGTGTAATTCATTTGTATAAAAAGAAAGAAAATGCACGATAAACAATGTTAACGATGAATGTGGCTAATATCCTTATTTAATTCTTTAAATTGTCTATCGATATCACGAAAATAACATTATACAAAATGTATTTGCATGTAGTGAAAATCAGATTTTGCGACCACCCTATATAAAACAACACAGCTGTTGCTAAACATCTTGTTTAAAAGTGACTTGAAGCCAATTAACACGCACTGAAGTTGGTGTGTTGACTCTGATTAATAGAGTAATGTGATCTTCCTTGTCTTGACTCACAACAAAGGTCTTACTATATACTGTGGCGCAGAGTGAGAGAACAGAGGCTTTTTTCTATCTCTCAATGACCAATGCAGCTGTCTTTAGGCTGGATGGAGACTGCAGGCTGAGACTCACACAACTGCTCTCCACACAGTCTGCAGAGGAAATGGTGGATAGTTGGTGTTTCTGTGTAAAAATAGGAAGTGAGTCAGTTCTCAATCCCTCACACAATTAGCAGGGAGCGAAACAGGAAGCATGCAGGAAATGTATGTGTGTTGGAAAACAAAGAGAGTGTATCTAGCGAGCCTTGTGGGAGGGCTCGCATGCTAACTTTGTTTTTATGCAGATGATGAAGCCGGCGTCTCTCTAGGCTGGAGTTAACAGTGTCAGCCTACTTTCTCAATCATGGGACTGTTGCTGTTGTTAGGCTGGCTTTAGGGTTGTTTGTGTTTATGTATTCTGTCTCATGACTATGTGCTGGGCTGTTTGTATCCCTGCGTTTATGTTATGTATGCAAACTGGTGACATTCACATGAGGCAGACATGGCTCAGTGTAGAGCTTCTTACTTTGATCAGATAAGCTGTTCTTGAGATGTTGAAAAAGGATATCATAAATTGTTTTTGCACACTGTTTAGAACATTTGACAGTTATGTATTTATAAGAATCTGGTGATATGACATCCATCATGACACAGGGAAACAATTTTAAATATTGCTATATTTTGCGATACTGTAAGCAACGTGTGAGTACAAATATCACAGTCCCAGTAACATCCAACATCACAAAGGTTTTCCTGTTAACTGTTAAATAATATAAATAGTACAATAAAGGGGTTTTAAGAATAGATGCAGTATCAGGGAACATAATGATCAACTCAAGTCTGACAATGTGTTCTTACACTCCTAATGGCAGCACATTAATCCTCCTAATGTGCTTTACTCAGCTGACAGGAATCATCTCGCCTGACAATGGTGTTGTGGTTGTAGCTGCCGGATGGGGCTGATAAATGTTTAGCCAGGTATTCTCTCACTGCTGTGTTTTCGTAGTCATCCTGGTATGCCCTGCCTCAATACGATCCACAGGGCAAGCTGGCAAAACCAGTTCACTATGAACTATGTTCACTATGTCATCCTGTGTTCAACCCAGCAAGCTGTCACCTTCTGAACCCACGTCAGATCCCTTGTCTCTTCAAGTCACTTCTGCATGCTCCCAAACAATAGTCACAAAGCAATCACATGGTATGAACGTGTGTGTCCTATTGTGTTTGAAAGCTTATGTGGATTCAATGTCCTCACATACAAAGAAGGAAGTGTAACACCAAATATCAGGTATGGATATTTTAGGGTTAGGAATTTGGAAAATCTGAATTATTTCATATTAATGAATTAAAACAGTTCAAGGAAGGCCTTTTTAAAACTAGATTTATACAAAAAAGGAGGGGAATGCTGCTTCCCCCTGTCCCCTCTTCTTGAATCATCTATAGGTCCTCTCTTGTGTGTTTGCATTCTGCTGCCTTGCCCCCACCAGCTGTTGCTCCTGTCCATCTCTAACCAAAACAGCAGACTCAACTTATCAGAGACACTGGTGGTGAAGTTGACAGTTTACTTCAGAATGAACAGAGCCAGAAGGGATTATCTGGAATATTTCATATTTTAAAAAGATGAATTGCTAATTTTCAGGTTTCATATTTGTATGTACTGTAGTGTCTCTACTGTGACATGTTTACATGCTTTAATGTTCAAAAAGCTCTTTATCGTTCTCATACTGCCTGTGCTGCAGCACCTCTTTTCACCCTCTGTCTGAAACCAGAGCCCAATCTGCTCTGATTGGTTAGCGGGCCGGCTCTGTTATGATTGGTAAACTGCTTAGAAATGTCCCACCCCTTAGCCTATCACGTACAATGTTTTGGAGCGCTAGCCCATAAAAGAGTGAGTGTTACACATAGGGCTGGTCAATTAATCATATTTTAATCACAATTACGATTATGGCTTGCAACGATTACGAAAACAACGTAATCGAAATAAAACGATTTTTAAAAAATAATTTATATTACTTTTTCTTTTTTTTTCAAAGAAAATTTCAGTTGAATTATACTTAAAGTTCAGGGTAATCAACTGTTGAAAACATAGTGTTCAAATTTTTTTTCTCCAATAAATTGATGTTTTCAAAGTAAATGGATAATCATTTTTTTGTAATCGTGATATAAATTATTGACCCAAATAATCGAGATTATTATTTTTGACATAATCGAGCAGCCCTAGTTACACAGTGATGTCATCATGTTATGGAAGTAAACAAAGGAGTCCAGTGTGTGGGAGAGAAACTTACATTTGGGATTCAAGCCTTTGCACACAAATCTGTATAACACACTACAGTAAAGGGAAACCCCCAAAATGAATAAGGCTCCTTTTTTTTAAACTGGAAAAAGTTTGGAGAAAGCGGTATTCTTAAAAATGTTGATACAAATGTGCAACTTTTGGCCAATTGCTGAAAAGGACACATATAATTCTTTCTATCATTTATGTCTGTTGGATCATGTTGTGGTCACACATTTTGTTCATTTGATCCCGAGTTGTAATTATTTTCTTATCAGCTCAGTGTTTTAATGGCCAACTAACCCACATTTTGTGTGTTTCCTCCAGCCAACAGTAAGAATGTGAGCTGGCTGCTCGGACGGGATGGAGACGTGGCGGTCCTTGTGATCGGGGAGTTGGATGAGCTGAGCTCCAAATTCATCTCCTCAGGATTCGTAGAAAAGAAGTCGCCAAGTCTACAGAACAATGCACAGTAATACACTTCTTTTTTTAAACACATACCAGGCCATGATTTGATAGATTACAGGCAATGAATGATCTGTAACCAAAAAAACATATATTTAGTTTCAATTTGATATCCGGAAGATATAACTTTGTCTGATTATGTTTTGCAGGCATCACAGTATCTTGAAGAGCAGAAAACCAACAGAACCTGTTAGAACTGAGAGAGAAAACCCCACCCCTAAAACACAACCTGGTATTTCGCTGGATTTAAAGGTGTGTACAGTAAATGTTTGTCTACGGCAAACAATTATGCTATACTATTTTCCTTCTTCATGTAAAATGACTGATTAGCCTCTTTACTATTTAGTCAAACAAAACAACCTGATCAAGAAAAAAACATTATTTGTCTAAACTGTTCTTAAGACTAGTCCTTTTTGTCTCATTCCCTCAATGGAAGACTTTTTAATTCACTTCTGTTACCTGACGTGTAGTTTGTGAATACTAATCAATTAGCCTTTTTGAGCATCACTTTTCAATTATTCCTCCTCATACATTTTTATTTAAGCTTCTTGTGAAAACAAGCCCTCACTGTGCATAATTTCCAAGGTGGTGATATTTTATGTGTGCACTTGGAGGTGTGTGAGGTGTTGATTTTGTGTGTGTGTGTGTGTGTAAGGGGGGGGGGGGGGGCTCCTTTTATTCACGCTATCTTAAAAGAAATGCGCTGTGTTGTCATGGCAACCTTGCACACACTCAGCCAGAGCGAACCAGGCGGACGGTCTCATCTGGCCTGACCACGATTCATTCAACCACTCAGTAATTTTTTCCTACTGCTTACCCCACCCACTGCACAGATATGTTCCAGTTACATATGCAATCATTCTTCTAACTCTTATTTAACTCTGGAAACTCTGTTCTTCCCTGCTCCCTGAAGTACTGAACTGACTCAAAGTTAAGGAGGATGACGTGTGGCCTCTAGTATCATCTAACATGGCACTGTCTCTCCCAACAGGGGAAGTGTGGGGAGTCGAGCCCGCTACTCCCTCTGCCGGTGAGTGGGAGCTCCTCGCCTGCTACAATTTGAGCTCTGTGCTTGCATCATGGCCTGTAACACTTGTGTAATGTCTTTGTTAAACCCACAGGTGTCAGTGAGTGAGCATCCTTCACCTCCAGCTGCAGAAAAGGTATTTTCAAACTAAAGAGTTTTTTAATAGTCTAGTGGGTAGAAGGGGGTATCATGCACCCCCCTGAAATATACTTCTAATCAGCTTTTCTAGATTGGAAAAATTGTGTAGAAAACGATTAGCTATGTTAAAAAGTTGGCAAATTGTCCCACGTATATTTTTTTTCTCCCAAATTAGTGTTTATTTACCCTATTTCACTCTTTTTACACCTATCACTATATCTCAGCCATTATTGCAGATAACTGAACAAATAAGGTGTCCAGATCCATGTTTTGAGGGTCAAGGAACACAATAAAACTATTCTTAAAGTGATCACATGTGTCTGTGGCATGCTATTATGCTAATTAGTGCCGCCATTACAAGAAAATAGAATATAAAGGTTGCTGCAATCCAGTTATAGAATTTGGATAATATACTTCTTATAGTGTAGTTTATAAAGCAAAGAGCAGCTCATGTTCTGGTGTCAAGTTCACTCAGAGAGACACTCTTATTACTTTTTTTATTTTATCATGCATGCTTAGGTAACATTAAGCTGTCTTTGGCTCTTTTCTGCCGTAACAATGTAAATGTCCCCTCTGTCGGACTAATAAAGGGATTCTGACTCTGATTGAAACCCAGTCTCACAGATCACAGCAAGGTTCGATTGATTAACAATCCTCTCCTTTGAGACGTGTCTTTCTTCTACATGGCAGTCCCACCCCTTGTGAGTAACAGGAAATGGTGGTTAGTAGGCCAGCTGTCCCCGCACTCCCAAGCCTCTCTTCAGATCAGCTTTCTCCCAGCATTCTGCCTCTCTTTCCCCCCCCCCTCTCGCCTGGTCTGCCGCACCCCTCACAGCCCTCTCTCCGGGGAACAGCTGAACTGAACTCTCCTCCCTCTGGCTCCATCATCGCTCCAGCCTTGGGTTGTCCGAGGAGTATTCTTTCCATCTCTCCCTGGCTTTCTTTCTCTTTTATGTGTTTTTTTTATGCAGGCAAATGTGTGTGTACGGTGTGTACAGCTGAATCACAGAGGCAAGGCGGGATTTTCTGGACTGCCCTAGAACAGATGGTTGATGAACTTGATCGGGGAATTAAAAAGCCATGAGAGAGCGAATGCGTCAGTCGCAGATGGACGGGATTGTGGGATAGTCTCTCGAGGTTTGGGCGCGTGAGCTCCCCTCTGTTCTCTGTTTTCTCCTCCTCTCTGCCATGGAAGGAGACGTCTCTCCCTCACTTCCTATATCTGCACCAGACTACAAGAGGCCTAAACTCATCCCTGGGCAACGAATGCTGATGTGGCAGTGAGCACCCACACCTGTCTGACACATTATCCTGTAGAACGTCTTGTTTGTAGGTAGAGTGATTTGTTTCTGGAAGCAGGAAGGGGGTGTTTCAGTGCTGCAGATGTATTCTGTTGCTGAGAGCCCCGCTGCAGGTTTTCTCCAGTTGATTTAGGGAGGGGAGGAGCCAGAGAGAGGAGGAGAGAGTGATTGTTGATTAAGGGGGCGTAAGATCAGGACGGAAGATTAGCGAGGTTGCTTGATTTCCAAGTCACCTTATAATTTTCTCCCACAAATAATCTTAATCAGCGGTTATAGTTCTGTGTGTCTCAGCGCAGTCATTGGAGAACGGTAATTTGGTGAATCGTTTATCCAATGATTTAATCAAACGTGACAGTAATTCCACTGTATGTGAATAAGCTGTCAACACTAATCGCGCTCTCCTGTCCTCTTTTGTCACTCTTCCCTCTGCAGCCCGAGCTGGAGTCAGCCAGTGCGACTGAGGAGAAGTCGGCTCCGCAGCTCTCCATCTGCTCCAGGCCTCCCATGAGAGCCAGCCCTGTCAACGTGAGACCAGCTTCTGCAAATGCTGCACCAGGCTCTGTCAGCCCGAGACTCTGCCTCGCAAATCTGAAGCTGGCCACCGCCGCAGCGTCCCCTTCCCCCGGCAGCAGCACTGTCAAAACAGACTCTGGCTCCACCAAAGGGGGGCTGCACCCACAGGAACCTCAGAAACCGAATGAGTCACAGGGTGGGAAAGGTGAGTGAGCAAAGCGTCACGAGGAAGGGAACACGATGGGGCTCATGTCAAATGAAATAAAATCTCCCTCTATGTTCTTTTTCATCTTGAATTGTTTTCCAGTCAATGCAATCTTTTACTTGTTTACACCAATAGCAACGACCTTAAAGAGGCCCTGTCGTGCTTTTTGGGGGGTTTCCCTTTCCTGTAGTGTGTTATATACGTTTCATTTAAATGGTCTGCAACGTCTTAAATCCTGAAGTTCTCTCCAGAGGGATTGTCTCTCCCCCAAAGTCCCCCCCCTGCCTGAAACCCCTACTTTGTCTCTTAAGTTGATTTCTGTAAGAGTGAGTGTTGCATAGTCACATCACCATGCACTCACTCTTCTATTGGCTGGCGCTCCAACAAGTTGTAAGTGATATGCTGAAGAAAAAAAGGGCCTGGACACCTTTTTTAAGCGATTGACCAATCACAACAGAGCCGGCCAACTAACCAATCAGAGCAGACTGGGCTCTGGTTTCAGACAGAGGGTGAAAAGTGGCGCTGCAGCACAGGCAGTATGAGAAAAAGAAAGGGCTTTTTGAACATTAAAGCATGGAGACATGTCACAGTAGAGGCACTACATACTAATATGAACCTGAAAATTAGCATGATGGGGCCCCTTTAAGAATGGCTGGTGTCATCATGGACACTGCTAATAGAAACATCTATTACATTAGGATAAGGATAGGATATAGAATCAGAAAGGATTAAGATAGTCTCTTAGCTATGAAAGACTGGACACGGATGTAAGTTGAACATTTACTCAAGTTTGCATTCAACACAAACCACTGGTTTAACAAGAAAACCATTTTTCCTACTGCTCCTTCTCTGTGAGCAATAATGGCTGCGGAGAGCTGAGCAGTCTGAACCAAAGTCCATACTAGATAGGTTTCTCAGTGCTGCGGCACGTAGGAAGGATTTATTTCTCCAAACCCAAAGTGCTCGCCAAATAGTGCCTCAGCCCGCTGGAATCTTTATGTACTGGCAGAGTAAAAAGAGGCCTGCCCAGAGGGGGAAAAGCTTCTGTGACTGGGATTTGTGACATCGTACTGCATCGCCCCCACACACCTGCTTCTTTGGTAGCTTCTCTATTGTCAGTTAGCATGGAAATTGTCAATAAACACTCTTGCTTGGTTGAGGTGCCAAGATCAAGGCAAGGGATACAAAGGACAGACTGCTATAAGATGGGACAATAGTCCTTCAGATCAATATTACAGGATTAAGGATTTAATGTGGGCTGAAAGGAGCATGAGCAAAAGAGCCATGTGTTTTTTATAGTTATAATATGAATCTCCTGTTTCTCCTCTGCTTTTCAGTTATTTGGCATAGTTAGTATGCAGCTTGTATCCCAGAACAATAATAGAATGAACACTGCATTCACTTAATATAAAATTGTATATCATCATAGTTTTACGAAAGTTCAATATGAGGGGCACTACTTTTTGAAGAAGAGTATGTTCGCTTACATTCATCAGAGCGTTAAATAATATCTGTATATTTTAGTAGATTGCACACGAGTATATATATTATCATCATTAAACTGGTTGAAGCAGGTAACTTTGTCTTCGGGGACAGTGGTGGCAAAACGGACCAACTCCATGCATTACATTAAACTGGTGATCCCATTTCACTCAGTTTTTCACAAACCAGTGGGAAAACTGACTTTTTTCTTCTCTCTTTGTGTGTATCATGGTCTATATTTCTTGCGTATCCCCGCCTTTTTCCCATGCAGTTGCTCTTAGTTTAGAGTCAGAATTTTTTTCTTTATTACAGATATGTAAGGCCTCGATATGGTCATTATTCTTACAGCATGTTGTGCACATTACTTCTAGTCTATTTTTGTGATTCCAAGACTTCCTGTCTGAGCACAGCAACCAATTTCATGAATTGACCAAACACTCATTCACCATACAGTGACCCAGTTATTTAGAAACATGCGGACTTTAAGTGGTGAACTTAGCACCATCCAGTGGAAAACATTGATACTGAATAGAAACACTCCAATTGGATAGAGAGCATGATATCCATAGGGTCCCTCTGCTGGAAAAATGCACATCCTACAGCCCACTGCAAACACACGCAACTGTTCTTGGAGGCTATGGGAAAACACAAGTACAGCTTGTACACAAATTAAGACTCTGTGGGAAAGGTGTCACTCTGGTTAAGAGTCAAAACTAGCATTGGCTCAATATCATGCTTTAGAAGAATTGGGAGGGATGAAACCCTCTTTAATGGTCACAGAGCACACAGCACACACAGTGAAATGTGTTCTCTGCATTTAACCCATCCTAGTACCAGGAGTCTAGTACTAGGAGCAGTGGGCAGCTATTGTACAGCGCCTGGGGAGTGAGGGGGGAAGGTGGGTGTCCGGTGCCTTGCTCAAGGGCACCATGGCAGGGCAGGAGGTGAACTGGGACCTCTCCAAGTAGCAGTCCACACTCTATCTTTTAGGTCTGGTCGGGGACTTGAACCGGCGAACCTACAGCTCCCAGTCAAAGCCCCTACTGACTGAGCCACTGCCGGACATTGGCTGGTTTAATAATGGCGCATTTATACTGCAGGCCTCGCTCGGCTCGCTCTGCCTCGCTCGGTTTGGTTAGGCCTTATTAGACCCGGCTCACTTTAATGCTGCGCTCACATTAGTTTAGGAACTGGGGTAGTTACTATAGTAACGCAGTGT
>NW_011346491.1:125247-139140 GCF_000735185.1 Notothenia coriiceps | reverse complement strand
TACCCCTTATGTTGCGTTCACACCAAAAAGAGTACTTATGGCGCATTTATACTGCAGGCCTCGCTCGGCTCGCTCTGCCTCGCTCGGTTTGGTTAGGCCTTATTAGACCCGGCTCACTTTAATGCTGCGCTCACATTACAGTTTAGGAACTGGGGTAGTTACCATAGTAACGCAGTGTAGGCGGGGCGATCGGCTTTTTGGCGGGCGGAGCGACGCTGCATACAACTGCCGTGACGTCATCTTCAATGCGACACAACTCACAAAACACACAACAACAATGGAGGATGTGGAAGCCATCATGTCCTTGCTTCTTGGTATGTGGTGTTTTCTTCTTAGGTTCACTGTTTTAAAAAATGCTGCAAGGTTCACCGTTTTCAAAAATGCTGCAAGCGTCCCTTAATACATGCGACACTAGGGATTAAGTCGCGCGAGAATTGTGACGATTTTCTCTGACCAATCAGCAGTCGTCACTAGTTTAGCATATTCCGCCCGGTTGTTGGCCCCGCTTGTTGGCCTCGATAGAACCACGATTTAGTCGGGCCAGAAAAAAGGTGAAAAAGTAGCCCCGGGCCAAAACTAGGCCAAGTGGAAGCGCAACGGGCCCCGCATGGCTCGGCACGCTTAAAGCGAGCTCCGCGCCGCAGTGTGAATGCGCCATAAGGTAGTTTCGAATTAACACTGTATTAGAAAGGAATTGACACGTTATAATTTTCCTTCAGATCACTTCCTTCAGAAAACATACCACAGCAGCTAGCATGTTTTCTAACATTGCAATCCTCAAACTTTCTTCCTTTCTTTAGTTTTCATTTTTGAACATTTCTGGCACTTTTTTTGTAGATTTTGGAGGCCGGGCAAAACTCTACAAAAGCCAGACAGAAGAGCGCTACCAAGCTCCTAATATTATCCAGAAGAGGCGTTATTCTGGAAGTATTTATGAAATCATGTTTGCTTAGTTTGGCTGAACGTACAGTTGGACAATCAAATAGTGAATTTCTGCTCCTAACACACGTACAGAGAGCTCAGCGCTGATCTGTCGATTTGAATCAGGAACATTTTTCAGACAACAGAAATGTCTAAAACCTGCAAAGAATGAAGAAACACAAATATATAATTCCAATGAATCATGTTTGCACCGGCGTGTTTATGTGTGCGTGCACCCACATAGGTGGCTGGATATGACACCAGTGGGCAAAACCAGGGCAATGAATAACAGAGAGATGAAGGGAGTGGAAAGGGAAAGGAACAGCTGCTGTGGTGGGAGTTGAGGTGGGCTGAACACTGCTGGATAAATGTGTCTTGACTGTGGACAGAGAATACTGACAGTGTGTCTGTCCTTGACAATGGCAGGATGCTTGTTTCAAAACGAGGAGGAGAGCGATTAGGATAGGGCTCATGCCTCGGCTGTTTTCTTTTGAATGTGGTAATGACAAGGATTCCTGCATCCTGCGAGGAGAGACGGTGTCCCACACAACAGTTGGAAAAGATGAATTTAATAATTAATGTGATGGTTGCCATAGTACAACGTTTGGAAATGTAGTTTTATGAGATTGAAATAAAGCACGTAAGAGTTAGGTTTTGGTTATTGTCATCACCGTCAAATATCAGGAAAGAGTTTTATGATGGTAGATAGAATAGAGTTTTGAAAAAGGATTGTGTTTTGATGACAGTCAGGTCAACGTTTAAATAGTAAAATATGCTATTACAAAACGGCATCATAGAAACACTTTAACCAAAGATATTTTAAGCGCAGTGTTTATTTACTTTATCTCTCTACTTCACTATTTGGCTTTTCAGCGTTACATGTCATGAAGTGTTTACTATGCTGTCAATGTTGACCTAATGAACTGCAAACTCCCTCAGGAGGAAACATAATAGATTTTTTCCCAGCCCACATGAAATGAATTTTAACCAATCTACTCATTCAGAAACACCTTGGTGCTTTTCCATTCTAATCTGAAAATGAGAGCCCAATTGACCATTTTAAGCTTTGTCTAAAGTTAAGTGTCATCTGCATCAAAGTGAATCCACGTATTATAGTTCATACTTCAGATAACAGGGGTCAGTCTAAGTATGTTTGTGTCATATAATATTAGCATATATGCGTGAATACGAAAGTATCAATCTCCAGCAGCTGGCGGTATGTGTTCACATGTGTGTGTGTGTGCGTTCATCTTTAGAAACCTTTCGTCTGTCTGTCTGTCGGTCGGCTTTCCTCTCCTCTCTCTTCACCTTCAGAGGGAAGGACACACATTCCAGCGCTGCTTCCCGAGTCTAGCCCTGGGCGACGCTCAGCCAGAGCTGATAAGTGACAGGGGCCCCAGCCCCCACACAGGAGGGCCACCCCCCCTCGCTTCAACACACACACACACAGACACACACACACACACACACACACACACACACACACACACACACACACACCTCCTTTCCTCCCTGCCCTTCAGTCCACAGACATGCTGCTCGGGAATTCTGCCTCTGCCCCATTCAGCCCCACCACCCCCTCGTCCGAGCCCCCCCCCCCCCCCCCCCTGTCCCCTCCTGTCCAGAAAGACGTGGAGGTCTTTAAAGAGATAGATTGGTCTTTAATTTTTGTGCTAGCCTGGTCCAGTGGCACTGCTCCCCGCCCACCTCCTTTGTCTCCCTGTACATTTACGAGCTGGACTGAGAGTGAGGAGTGGCGCTTGAAGGCTCAAATGGGAGATTAATCAATCTTGACGAGTGATTTAATGCAGAGATTCTCTTTCATTTTAAAATGTTTTTCCGCAGGTAGCTTTAATGACTGTTTCCGCTGACAGGGCTAAGAGTGCAGCTGCTTGGAGAGTTCAGGCAGAAAGGCGTGGGGTTTGAGCAGTTTGGGTGTGTTAAGACAGGTTCGTCAGGTACCTGTGGGAGGGTATGAGGTTTTGCTTCAAGAAATACTCTGATTATAAACAGTATCATTTATATATACGGAATCTCTGTATATAAAATGTGTTATTTATCCACAGTCCAATGACAATAACACCAATCCTCCTCTGCTTCACTTTCTGTCCCTCCATTAAGCATTCCTCTCAGACCTGCACCAAAGGCTCTGAGCTAAAAAAAACTCCTGACCACGAGTGTGTATGTGCCCTCTGCGTATCTCCACGAGTGTGTGTGTGTGTGTCTGCGTATGAGCTCGGTGCTGTGCCTGAATGTGTGTCAGCCTCAATTGCTGGAGCCTATCCCAAGTGTTCCGTGGTGACCACACAACACAACGAGACAATCAGAGGCAAGCCCACGCCAGCGCGGCGAGAGACATTAACACAGGAACTGCGGGTCATGGGGCAGAGGAAAGGCAGGGCAGGACAGGGGAGATGAAGAGGAAAGTGGAGGGAGGTGTAAAGCCACAGGGGGAAGGAGAGAGAGAGAGAGAGAGACTGAGAGTGAGGAGAGAAAGGAAAGTAAACAACAATAAAACAATAACACAAGCTTCAAGGCAACTTTAGGTCTTCCGTGCACTCTCATGGCCTACAAGACATCAAGAGCTTTAAAAGGTTTCCTGGCCCAGGTTGGGTGGGTGTGTGTGTGTGTGTGTGTGTGTGTGTGTGTGTGTGGTGTTGGTGTGTGTGTGTGTGTGTGTGTGTGTGTGGTGTGTGTGTGTGTGTGTGTGTGTGGTTGTGTGTGTGTGTGTGTGTGTGTGTGTGTGTGTGTGTGTGTGTGTGTTGTGTGTGTGGTGTGTGGTGTGTGTGTTTGGTGTGTCAGAGATGGCTGCATGCGTGAACTGCAACCCAATGAGCAGGAGGACTGTGGCCCTGTGTCTCTCTTTCTGTGTGTGTGAGTGAGCATGCACAGACCTGAAGCTGTAAGCATGAAGAATGTGTGTGTTTAAAATTCAACTTTTATAAAACTGTGTGAACGCTCTGGTGCATGGTTTTCACTTTGTATGTGTGTGACTAGGAGTGTGTGCTGCGCGTGTGTAGCCGTGCCACGCGGGCGCTTCTCACCATATCTCTGTTCCCCCGGGATGACGCAATAAATATAGTGGCTCCTCAAGACTTCTGGTGTCTGAGCAGCGTCCTCTCCTCGGCTCTCTCATTGCCGTCCCCTGTGGCCTCCTCCCTCCCTCCGTTACTCCTGTTCCCTCCATTCCTCCCTCCAATTACACCCTCTTCCTAAACACAGTAACCTCAGAAAAACACACCACACCACACACACACCACACACACCACATACATACACACAACACACAACACACACACACACACACACCAGCTACACCCAGCTGCTGTCCCTGTACACTTCCACTTGAGGATGACCTCTGCTCAGCTAGAGTGGGATAAAGGGAGACGAAAGGAAAAGCAGCGCAAAAAAGCAGGTAGTAAAAGAGCGAGGAGAAATTGTAGGCGCGTTTTTTCTGTGCAAGAGAGCGAATATTATCGGGTGATGTGGGAACACTTCATTCCTGTTTTTGCAACAACAGCGTACATGTGCCTGAGGGCGAAACTCATTGGTTTATCGGTTTTAAACTCCCTTTTCACCTGGATTTCTTATTCTTATTCTCCCAAAAGGTCTTGTGTTTCCTATCTGCAGCTACGGCTCTGCTGTAAGAGTACAGTCCCTCTGAGACAGTCCCCCAAAAAATCATCCCTGCACATTGAAGAAAACTGAACTGGGAGAAAATGCTAATGAAAGCGTCGCTTTGTACTAAATCCCTCCCAGAAGAGTTTAAAAAATAAAGTGTTATTCTGGAGGAAGAAACGGAAATATACACTTTAAGAAACAAAGATTAAAATATATTCATACAATTTTGAAATTAAAGGTTTTCTCCAAAATTGGTTTTTTGGAAATGAATTTTTTGTAATAAGCCAATTTTGGAAAAAAAAATGAAGGGGCCTATTCTGCTCACTTTACAGGTTCATATTTTATATTTAGTGTCTTCTACTGTGACATGTTCTCAAAGCTTTTGATGTTCAAAAAGGTCCTTTATTTCTTCTCATACTGCCTGTGCTGCCAGCACCTCTTTCACCCTCTGTCTGAAACCAGAGGCCCAGTCTGGCCTCTGATTGGTTGGACTGTTCGGCTCTGGTGTGATTGGTCAACCGCTTAGAGACCTGCCCCTTAGCCTATCACATACAATAAAGGCTTCTCCAATTCTCTAATTTCCCTCCTCGACTCCTTCCTCGACTCCTATCGCTTTGTGAGGGAGGCGAAGGCAGCAGGCCGTTAGAGGAAATGAGAAATCCTCTCTGAGCGGTCCATTTTTAAAGAGGACGTCCATTAATGATGACAGCCAGGCCCGGAGCAGCCCTCTGTCTGATGGACAGATGGTGTTCATGACGACTATATATTTACTTTGAATTCATTCACAGTGCGGTTATAATGAGACAATAAACAGGCCTACAGATGCGGACATTATAAAAATATATACAATTTCAGAATCACGTATGAGAGCACTCTCATAATAACACAAATCAAGGGGGGGGGGGGAGTGTGTGGGAGTGAATCTCCCTCTGGAGAGAATTTGGGGATTTTAGCCTTTGCAGACCATTTACATGCACACACATCTATATAACACATTACAGGAAAGGGAAAACCACAAAAAGCAGAAGCTTGAGTGGAAAAAATGCTTTCCTATTAAAAAAATAAAACAATGTAGGTGTCCTAATCACTTCTCTGTCAGAATGTCGCCCATGGAGTTGTTTTTTTAGATTTTTGTTTAATCTCTCCCTCTCTTTTTTCAGATCTAGGTGCATCAGAACCGTCTAAGAGGGCTGCCCCGGTGGGGGCCGGGTCGTCGGGGGGGGCTGCAACCTGCGCAGGGCGCGGCCGGGTGGCTCAGCTGATGAAATCATTCAGCACCGAAAGCACTACACCCCCCGCAAAGAACCCCCCTCGCGGCATCAAGCCTACTCTCCCCACCAAGCCAAGCCACTTGCGTCTAACGACCACACCTACTGTCAGGTAATCCTCGCACACTGATGCACAGGCGACAGCTGAATCCCACAGATTCAAACAAAGCCACACTGGACGATGTCGGACCCCCAACATGGAGCCTCAGCCAGTGGGACAATGGGATAGAGAACTCCAAATATAAAAAAAAAAAAAAGAAGAAACTGGCAATGTCTCCATCACCCTAAAGCACAGCAATGGAAATGCTTGAATGTAATGGTTTTCTTTTCTTTTGGATGCTGCAGTACTGTAAACACTCTTTGTGGGAAAGAAATTCCAAAGCAATTATTTGCAATGTATTTTTCCAGGGAAATGACTATCACCTGTATTCACACGTCGATGCTTTCCACTTGGTGTAAAATGTGGGAAAACTATTTTTTTTGTAAAATACACAAATCCTTTACAATATTGTTTACTTACCAATGACATTTTCGACCAATTATGAGTCAGGTTGAGCTCATATAGAGACACAGGACAAAAGATAAGGCACGGGCAGACATAATGGGGTGGAATATGGCACAGTAGGGTCCTCCTTCATGTGGCTGTCTCCTCTTTGGGAATACTGCAGGGTTGTTTATTTCTCACAATGCAATGTATGTGTCCCTGTGCCACCTGGCTGCGACCTGTTGTGGACCAATGACAGTGCCAAATGCCTCGTCTGTCAATCCCATTGGATCATGTTAGACAGTCGCTGCCAAATAATCCTGCTCGGTGTTACTCTTTTGCAATTTTTTCAGTACTATTTTGGAGATGTTTGGTTGTACTTTTTCCTTTTTACATTTTCTATAGGGAGAAAGACGTTTTGTAATGGAATATTTAACATTACTACAATGCTCACTTGTACAATGAGATCATTTTTATCTTTGACGTCAAGTTGTATGGTGCAATCAAAGAAACAATAAAATTGTGTAACTTGTACACCTTGAATCTTTTGTTTTGTATTATTTTGTCTCTGTATGTAGCTTCAATCCTCATAATTCTAAACTGAGATAAAAAATGTTTTTAACTAATTGAGAAACTTTGATTAGAAAGCAAAACCACAACAATCATAAACGGCATCAAAAACATGTGCATGCTTCACAAGGGCCAGTATTTAATAAAATGTTTAGCAGGGCCACACATGTTTCTTGTTCCGATATTAATATGAACAATCAGTTAATTCTACATTTCTGAGGCATCAATTACATTTTATATCTTTAATTTCCATTTCAGATTGCTGCTCCTAGTACTAGGATGGTTTAAATGCAGAGGCCAAATTTCACTGTGTGCTGTGTGGGGTTCCATCCCTCCAATTCTATCTATCTATCTGTAAACTCAGCCAATGTTGCAGTAGGCGTATTTGTTTAAGAAAATCTCCGTAGCAAATGAGTCTGTGTGTGTTTGTGTCCTAGCATTACTATACTTGTGGGGACCTAAATCTGTTTACACAGTCACGTGTGGGGACTTGCCTCCCTTATGGGGACAAAATGGAGATCCCATGAGGGGAATCATTCATTTTAGGGTGAAGATGTGGTTAGGTTAAGAGTTAGGCATGTGTTGGTTATGGTTAAGGTTTGGATAAGTTTCCAGGAAATGCATGTTGTGTGTGTGTGTGTGTGTGTGTGTGTGGACTGATGTGACAATAGTCAGTTGTTCAGTCGTTTCGGGAAGTTCAAAGGACAGTGATTCATTGAGACTACTCTCCAAAGTACCATCATCTTAGTTTTATTTCTTTCTTTTGAACAAACTTTCACATTTGTTTTCATTACCAGTCATTGTTTCGGTCAAGAATGGGAATAGGAAGAAGCTTAATTAGGATATGTTCTGCATGTGGAACCAGATGTGCCCCCCCCCTCCCCCTTCGCCATCAGATCCTAGAAGAGATTCCTCTTTGTTTTTTTCAAGAAGACATTATAAACATCTGACAAACTGCTGCTCTGATGAATATAACTATTGTTAGTTTGTTAAGATTATGTTTGGGCAATCTGTGCGTTTATTTGAAAGTGACAGTCGAGAGAAACAGAGAATGTGAGAAAAATAAATGCTGGGTTGGAGCTTAATATTCATTCAGAATTTGACAGAGTACAAACAGCAGGGTTTTTAGCAACATTTATTTTATGCATGTTTCATTTTCCTATTCATGCTGGTAGGAAATAACAAACAAAAGACACATTTAATAATTGATTGTATGGAGAATTTAGGAGTAAAACAATTGCAACACAGTTCAATCGCTTAGATGGTTTGAACTTAACTGATAGGAAAACATATCCTTTAAATGCGGTGAACGTGTGGCTTATTAATTTCTCATCCGAGAAAAGACCATTCAAAGTTTATACTGCTGCCACTCAATATGGTAAGCTGATTTAAAACCTTGCTGTTCAACATGTGTGCATATGCAAAATCATTACTTTGTCCAGCTAAACGCATGTGTGTGTATGTTCCCATTTGCAAAGTCAATACTTCATTATTTCAAAACGTCCCTGTGTCACATCACAGGAGAAGTGATATGTCTCTGCTAGAAAAACCTTCAAGCAATGCCCTCCTGTCCAAGTACACATGGATCTTCTTGAATATGTGTGTAGGCCCTCATAGAGGTGTCACTAGCTCACAGGGAAGCAATATGTGCATGCACTGTTTACAATCAAATGAACAGTAGGCTCATTATAAGGACTTATATATGAATGATTTTCACTTTAAAGCACACACTGCTGCAAAACGCTGAAGCAGACAACTGTGAGATGCCGCCCATATCTCTGTTTCCCAATGAGCCCAACAATGGCTGTGGCTGTTCTCTGATGCGCACAGACATCGTCGAGCAGTTTCCAGGAGATATCTGTGGCAAGTCCCTTGGTATGCCCCCCCCACACACACACCCCCCCCTCCTCCCCTCACACTTCTCCTGTTCATCCACCGAGCCTGGCCACTGCTGTCGTCATGGCCCTCCGACGGGAGATAAAAAAGGCTGTTGTTGTCTCCTCGCAGGAGAGATGGACGCCTGTTTCTCTCCTTTTTTTTCTTTTCCCTCCTGCCTCACTTGCTTCCCACCCACAGAAAAGAAGAAGTGAAGGGGGGAGAAAAACAACAGTGCAGAGGAGAGAAAGAAAAAAGCTATGCTGCGTGCTGTGGCGTTCCACCACACCACCAATAACCCCCCCTCCTTCTCCTCCACCAGACCCATCCACAGCACCCCCAGTAGAGAGAGAAAGGGCGAGAGTGGAGTGGAGAGGAGGGAGGGGGGCCGGAGCCATGTGATACGGAGAGCATGCGGGCACAGCTTCACCCCCAGGCAGAATGAACGGGGGCCTGCTGTGTCTCTCCTGCATGATTAATCTGGCTGAGGGGCAGGAGGACTGCCACAGCCCTGCCTGAATTAACTCCCTACTCTCCAGGTCCGCATGAACACACACACACACACACACACACACACACACACACACACACACACACACACACACACACACACACACACACCAGCACTACACCCATGGTCAGACTCAGGTTGATAGTGCTTCGTGTGTGTGTGTGTGTGTGTGTGTGTGTGTGTGTGTGTGTGTGTGTGTGTGTGTGTGTGTGTGTGTGGTAGTAAAAGAATACCTCTAAAGTTGATTCTTATTGAGGTATCTGATTCCGGCTCCATTAAGTTTAACTGTATACTTGTCTTTCACCAAGGGCACCGTCTCACTGGCGTTTATGCACTGACACGACACTAATCCTTCAAAGAGTGCCATGATGGTCGGCCGCTCAATGGTGTTGGTTTTTAAGGTAGTTCTGGGTTTCTGTGAGTCATCCTCTCATGTGACCTCATGTCTCTCAGGCAACATAGTGGATGTTTTCTGGATCCGTTCTTGTCTTTTGTGTAATTTATTACAGGCAGATGGTCCAGGAAATGTGGCTAACTCTTCAAATTTCTCCCTGACAAAGAGTATCTGGCATGTGATGGTCAACATTTCAAACCAGCATGACAGATTCTGAGGAGTCCTGTCATATAGTCTCACAATATTACACTCAGCTAATGTAGACGTGATGTCGGAAAATAATGTACACTGTCCCACCCACGACTGGCAGGCCTGATTTCTTCTGTGGTTGTGTTTTAGTGTTTCTGTGAAGCAGGAAGTGCTGTGAGGACGGGGTATTGTGCAACAGGGGAGACGGAGCATCCAAAGGGAGGCAGAGGGTTAACATCCTGCAGTCCGCTCCACATTAACTGGAAAGGAATGAAGTGTCAAGCATGTTTTCACCACAGCGAGACGGTCAAAACCCGACCCCCTCCTCCTCCCACCAACCACTCACCCCTCAATCCTTCTCCCCCACATCACCCTCACGCCTCCCACTCCCAACAACCTCCCACAGCCATGACCAAATTATTTTCCAGCCTCCCGAGATTTGCAGTGCCAGACAAAAATCTGCAGCGCACGCTCAGCCTCTCTCAATGTCGTTCTGAAACCAGTAAGAAAAAGGTCCTCCATTTCACTAACTTGGCCTCAGTTGAGCTGGCGCTTTGTGTGATTACTTGACAGATGTAAATTGCTACCAGCCATACAACTTGCCCGTCTGTGTGTTTACTTTCTTTATCTGAACAATGGCTTGTTAAACTGCCATGTTTTGCAAGAATCAAATGAATCTAGATTCAGGTAAGGTCCTGATACAGGTGTTCTGGTTTGAAAGGGTTGAATGAAAGTATTGAAGGAGGCAATGAGAGGAGAAGAAAGCACAAGACAGAGAAAGAGGACGTACACTCAATGATTGAGAGAATAAGTAAAAGGGGGAGAGGAATGAGAGTGAGGAGAGACAGAACGAGGGAGGGAGAGAGAAAATAAGCCCCACCAGTGAGCAGGCCACACAGCCCTGCCAAACTGCTAGAAAAAAAAGCCCCCTCTGTTTTATTTATAGTGCGCTGTATCCATGGCAACCGGAGAGGTCAGGCAAGCTGGGCCTGCGCTTCACCCTGCTCTGGGGATTAGGATTTCACAGAGGTTCTCAGATGTGAGGAAGGTGGGCTCGAGCAACTCGCTGCTCGCCAACGCAGCCCTCCTGCCTTTTGGTGAAGTCTGGGCCCTCCGAGGGAAGAGAGGGGGAGCAGCCGGGAGTCATGGGAATACTGTGGGAACGGTGGTTTGTGGGTCTGGGAGGAAGGCACTAGCACGCAGGGGAAACGTACACGCACGCTGGCAGTTGCGTGCAGAGCCTGTTTCCATTATGTGCTTTCTGTCACATGAACGCTTATTGGAGTTTTATCCTTTTTATGCTTTGTTTCTTAGAGCAGAGTCAAAAAAGGTCATGCAGGGTCATGGGAAACTTTTTATTTTGGCTCGACTGGTACTGTTACTGTACAGAAACGACTAATATTTCTGGTTATACAAGTAAATACAACTGTACAAATGGTGACAGATAATCCCCAGAAATTCTAAGATCATTGTGAAAAAAGTTGGAGCTTGGCTAGAGTTGTGTTCTCACTAAGAAAGATAAATCATTTCCCCCGCTTTTTTCAATATTTGCAGGCTTGTTATTTTCATCCAAAGAGAAACTCCTTCCAAAACAGCTCAGCCAGTTGGAATGAAGTATTTGGATGAGAGAAGCAGAGAGAGGTAGAGCGAGAGTGAGAGGGTTAGAGAAGAGATGAGGAAAAAGCTGATTGCCCTGCAGGAAATGCACGGTGTGACTACAGCAGAGACCTCCAGATTCCTCCTGGGGCAAAGGACGTGCGTTGCTAGGAGATGGTTGTTGGGCTGGTGTTGCCATGCGTGGATGCTGTTCCCTGCCATGCTCTGATGTGCAGCAGGACAAGGATTCAATACTCTCTTAGGGAGCATGTGTGAAAGGACCTCAAGAGCCATGGAGGAAAGAAAAAAAAACTGTGGTCCATCATCATCGTCATCATCATCAGGGACTGTTAGTAATGACTTCCCCTGTCTCTAGGGGGCACTCTTAGCACCTGATTCACGGGATCAACAGAGCCAGCTTTCACTCCCTAAAACTGTGACCAATCCAACGTCTGTGGTCTCCAGAAATAGATGTCACAGGCTCATGATCATTGGAGTCGCCTCGGAGGTGGTCATTTTCTTCTCCTTGAAGCTGCTTATGAGGGTAAAGGAGGACAAGATGTCAAAGTATAAAGAAAGCAAGACATTCAACCCCCTTGGAAATTGAACAATAGGCTCAAGTGGTAACGTAAAAACCAGAAAAACAGTCACCACTTAGAGTATAAAAGTTAGAAAATAAGTTACATAGATTTACTCAATACCAAAGCTATCTTTGCAGCAACTCCACAAAGAGAAAGAAAGAATATCTACGCTGCCTTCAGAGATCGGGGAACAATGATCGTACTTATCCAGATAAGGAAAAAAAATGTTCCCACACATACCTGACCATGTACACACATAGTGAGAGATTAAAAGGAGGGACAGATAAGAAGGTGGCCCATTCAATGAGATAACCATTCAGGTGCCCGAAGACCTTGTTATTCTTAAACGATTTAAGTTTGAAAAATGTGCCAATCATTCAAAGGTGAACTTTAGTAACTATAACATAATGGGTTTTAAACATACTTTTATTGCTGACTGGTGAATTCAAGCTTTAAAGAAGTGAAACCCAAGGATGAAGGAAAATTCATGACTGCAATAACATGAAATTACATTTGATGGCCCATTATATTTCTGTAACTGAATTGGAAATATATATTTTTACATCCACCGACTCAAAGTTTGTGTTTTGATGTCTGCCTTTTCTTCTCTTTGATACTGTATCTTTTTGAATTAACAAATCTGAAACAGGGTAACTAACAGAGAAGTTGAAAGGATAATGAACATTTAAAACCTTTTAGGGATGAAACACAATACTATAACCCCCAATTTGTTTGTAGGCCTTTTAAGTGAAGCTGTGTTGTACATACGATCATATTGAGGCAGCAACGTGATTACAACAGAGCCAAGTTTATCGACACAGTACAGCTTCTAAAAGGTTATAGGAAGTTGTGTTCATCTTATTTCTACAATATGCAACAGCCTGTCAGTAGACTAATCTGCCTCATACACGCCACCATACTGTAGCAGTGCAGACACAATATCATGTCTCTGTGAGCAACAAGAGGATTATATACTATAGCCTGTAATGATGTTTACACTCACAAAGGTTAGCAGGAAGTAAATTATATTGCACATTACTGCAAATAGGTTTTCAGTGCACTCTATGAGGTAGGTAAGTAATGAGACAAGTACTTCAACCTGAGCAACATGAGCAGCCAGGTCCATGCCCCCCCCCACTGACTCAAAGCCCACCTGCTCCAGGCTCTGAGGCCGCAGTCTGAACTCCCTGTGGAACAAACTTCACTCTATATTCAATTATTTATCTGAGATGAGGATGTAGAAAATGATATGACTATTATTTGTTCACCTGCTTCTCTACAGTCATGCAACCAAGGTTTTATGTTATTTATTCATTCATTTAACAGGGACAGTGCACGTTAATTAACATTTCTGTAAATGTGCCAGTTAGCCAAGAGGCTATTTTTCATCTGTAGTCCCTGGACAGATTTTAAAAGTCAACCTAAAACACATTTCATTTTAAACAAGTAAATACAATACATTTAAAACATGCAACACACATTACTGGAATACTTAAAGGGGACCTATCATGCAAAATGCACTTTGTGATGTCTTTTATACACAATTATGTGTCCCCGGTGCGTCTGGGAACTCACGCAGCGTCAGAAAATAAAACCCTCTCTCTTTTCCTCCGTACCCAAATCTTTTAAAAACAGGTGTACAACGAGCGGATACAGATTTGCTGCCGATCTGACGTCAAATCGGCAGCGGACCCACAGAAAATTGCTATCAGAAACAATGCCTGACGTGTTTTGGACGTAATCTTTGTTTACATTAGCAAGCCTCGCTAACACTCAGAGCTAACCTGTACTGGAGAGCACATGTGTTTAAAAAGCAGGAAATAAAAAAAGGAACTCACCTTGTGATAAACCCTCAACAGAAAAAGCATTTGAGCTCCATACTG
>NW_011346491.1:121167-125166 GCF_000735185.1 Notothenia coriiceps | reverse complement strand
GCATTAGCTCCGCCTCCTCTTTTTTTTTTTCAAGCTAAGGACCCAAAATCCGCGTTTCTCTAACAGGGCTGCAAAAGAGGGGTTTGAGCAGTATGAGGCATGGCCACAATGGGTGAACTGTTTGGTATGTTAAGCAAAAAAACTTCACAGACATGTTTTGTATGGACCTACAATATATTTTTCCGATATAGCATAATAGGTCCACTTTAAACAAAACAATTTAAAAGACAGAACAATAAAACAAAACAAATAAAACAAAACAAAAGAGCATGTTAAAACACAGGCAGTGGGTTTTAAGGAGCAGATGATTGTGTCAGTGTTGGCAGAGCTGATTCCTCACTAACCATATTTTGGGATTGAGTTCCATTGCTGAGCAGCTTTAACAGAAAATGAAGACTGACTGAAGGAACTTGTTCTGAGTGGAATAATGCACCTCTTGTTATTCTAGTTGCAGTTGTGCGTATGTTAATAAACTGTCTAAGAGGAGGTGCGGTCAGGCCGTTGACAATCTAAAAAAGGCAAGCATTTGCATGTTTAATTAGGTTTTCCCAGCTCAACAAGTTGTATTTTTGGAGTATTGGCAGTGATGTGAATAAACAGATTTGTTGTCCAGTGTTTTGAGTGTTTGTAATTTGTACAATGACTCCAGTGGTTTTAATGTTATTGTACTGGCATGTGACCAGGTCGTTAAAAAGTAGGTGATGTGTGAGAGAACCATAGAGTGTGTGTACATCAGAGATGCCTTAATTGACATGTAATCTCTGGTGAACCTATCATTTGACAGACTGAATTTGAGCCTTGAAATTGAGTGTTGAATCAATCATGACTCCAAGGTACTTGTATTGTAGCCTCTCCCCTGATACAAAAACATCTGGCTCAACACAAGAGGACTTTGTTTTGGTGAAGAAGATGCTTTTTTAGAAATATTTAGTTGCAAACAGCATTGTTTAGCAAGTACACGTAAGTCCCAAGTCAAGACTTTAAATGATCATGTCAAGACAACCAATTTCTAACATCCAAAAACCAACAAACCCCAAGTCATTTCTAAAGTCAAGGCTGACAAGTTCTCAGTTAAGACCCCCTAGTCCCCACGTCAATACCGCAATTCACAAGTCAAGACGACACATTCCTGAGTTAGTCCCATGTCCAGACTGACAAGTCCCAAGTCATGTCTAAAGTCAAGACTGACAAGATCTCAGTCCCCCAGTCAATACCGGTGATTCACAAGTCAAGACTGAAAAGTCCCAAGTCAAAACTGACAAGTCCCAAGTCAAGAAGAGAAATTCCTAAGTTTGGCCTAGAAACTGACAAGTCTCAAGTCAAGACTTACAAGTCCCAAGTCAAGATGATCAATTCCTTAGTAAAAAATGACAAGTCCCAAGTCAAGAAGTTCAAAGTCAAGAACCACAAGTTCCAAGTCAAGTTTGACCAGTCCAATGTCCGGAGAGAGAAGTCCCAAGCCAAGACTGCCTAGTTTGAAGTCCGAAACTTTTAGTTTTGAGCCCTAAACAAGTCAGAATGTGTTCCCGTCTGTAAGCTTCGGCACGTTTTGGATTCTGCATTTAGTTTTCGCCGCATAGTTTATGTTTGAAAACGATATTTGCTTTGGTACAGTTTTTATCCAACTGTCGCTCGGTAACCAAACATTAGTTCTTCATGGTTCTCTCCTCCCTGATTTGATACTGTCGAATTGTTTCAAACAAAGGGCATCAAGAAAATAACACGGTGGGAATGAATAACATGAATAGCAGATTGTGGCTGCGAGGGATTGCGGTCGTCTTTCAACCAGAAGGTTGTGGGTTCGATCCCAGCCCATGCAGTCAACATGTCGATGTATCCTTGGGCAAGATACTTAACCCTGAGTTGCTCCCGATGGCATGGCCAACGGTGTGTGAATGTGTGTGAATGTTAGGTCCTAGAGTAAGGTACACTGCTCTGTATGAAAGGGTGTGAATGGGTGAATGACATGTAGTATGTAAAGTGCTTTGAGGGGTCTTAAAGACTGGATAAAGCACTATATACTGTAAGTACAGTCCATTTACCATTTACCATTAACAATGGTTTAAACAGGAAAATTAAGTTCAAGCTAAATAGCTTGATGGCAACGATCTATGCACTTGTTGTAAGCCACAAGTAGTTTCATGTCAGGCACAATAACAAATTAAGTCAAGAAATCAGTGCAGTTACAATTTAAGTCAAGTTGCAGGTCTTTTTTGATTTTGCCAAGTCGTGACTGGAGTGACCCAATTTAAAAGTCATGACCACACCTCTGCTACTCTAACATACTGTAACTGCAACTCAGGGAAGGTGTATCAGTTGTTGTTTTCACTGTTTTGAACAGCTGGCAGTGGGTATATAGTATATGTTTATTCCTGGGAATAATCCTCTCCTGTGCACAAGAACTGATCTGTTACCAGAAGTGAGAGCAGCAGCAGCAGCTTGTTTGAAATCAATACAGGAAAATCTCAAGAGTTAGCGTGAGAGCTCAGAGCCACTTTGGCTGTACACATGAAAAGACTGGTTACCTTCAGAAACAAAAATAAAGCTAAGTATTGGTAAAAAAAAGAAGATGTGTACAAAAGGCAAACAGGGGCTTTGTGGGGACAAAGAAGAAGGGCAAAGACAACTCTAGTTTGTCCAAACTTTTGCAGACTGTTGTGTGTGAATGCTCAGAAGCTTATGGGGATATAGTGTTGGTTTGAGGTCTGTGGAGGAACAAGGTGATGCAGATCCAATTACTGAAATACACACAAGCTCTTTTGTGCACCAAGTCTTTCTGATGAGTGGAGCCCCCCATATCTACGCCCACTGCGCACTAAACTTCCCATCCAGATTTGAAAAACAAATGCAACAAAAACTGTTTGATTTAATTTAACAAAACCTGTTTACACAAGCCGTAAAGATCCTTCGCGAATTAATCTTATGATTTAACAATATAGAAAAATATGTTGGAATGTCTTTAGGAGAATAATTGACTTCGGCTTGTCAGTGTTCAAAATGAAGACACCTTGTGGCTGCACGACTTTGGAGTAAAAATATTTTCCTTTCTGTCGTGGTTTTGGCCACTCTGTGTTTTGCCTTCTGTCCATCTCTCTCAATGGTATTGTCCAAACATTCTGTTGATGTCTCTTTCTGTTTTGCTCATTTTTCTTTTTCCTCTACCAGCACAGGGTGATTGGGGACTTGTGTTTGTCTGTGGAGGCGAGCTGCAGCCAGCTCTGTGAGGGGCTCAACTTGGTTCTGCTCTGGTTCTGGTGTTGGGCCGAGCAGAAGGCCCCCCGGCTCAGGCCCGGGTCCAGGACGGGCAGGACGGGCAGGAGTGGAACGGACAAAGGACTTCATTCTCTATGGGGGGGAGGAGGGGGGAGGATGGTAGGATGAAGGGGGCGTTAGGAGATGAGGAAAGTGAGAGAGGGAGGGGGGCTGGCGAGCACAGCGCAAGGGGTCTTATCCTCCCGGCTCAAACACATGCCACCAGCTGCTGCCCCCTTCCTGTGCTTTCATTAAAAAGCCTCCCTGTGCTCCGCTGGGTAATCCACATGCTTTACTGAAAAAGTGTGAGGTAAATACAGTATGTCTATCCATTTTCCACTCTTACCATCTCTGTTTTGAGGTCTCCTTCCCAATGTTACTCCCTCTTTCTCTCTTTATGTGATGTGCTCTGCTGGGCAGTGGCAAGCAGTCCATTCTCTGCATGTTTCTGCGTGTTTCTCTGTGTGTGTGTGTGTGTGTGTGTGTGTGTGTGTGTGTGTGTGTGTGTGTGTGTGTGTGTGTGTGTGTGTGTGTGTGTGTGTGTGTGTACCTGTACGCGCGCCCATGGAGTCTGTCAGACTCTCAGCGTTTCCAGCATTCAGCCCAGAGCCAAGGCAAGCATTGCCAGAGGGAGTGCCTGCAATGTAGGGCGCCCAGCGATGGACGCAGGCAGAATATCAACGCCACACGGCAGACACTCCTCCCAGCAGCCCACCTGCTGACTTACGTGATCCAAATGTGAGAAGG
>NW_011346491.1:119164-121132 GCF_000735185.1 Notothenia coriiceps | reverse complement strand
ACACACACACACACACACACACACACACACACACACACACACACACACACACACACCCCTCTCTGTTTTGCTGGGCCTCGCAAGGAAAAGGATCATTTTTCAGCACCTGTGCTCAGTGCCTGTGTTTACTTCCTGAAGCTTCTGGCACACCTGGACATGAGATACCCCTCCTTGTTTCATGTCTGCTCTACAGTTTTTTTTCTTTTTCTTCTTTCTCTCCCCTGTTTGGATGTTATGTCTCCAGTCTCTTTCCAGCTCTCTTCATATAAATAACAAATGAAATTGAATAATGTGACGCCAGTCAGTATGTAAGTTTCTACAGGGAAATCTGCAGATTCTGCTGGTTTCACTTTTTGTATAGGGTCGGATTGGATGCACACACACACACACACACACACACACACACACACACACACACACACACACACACACACACACACACACACACACACACACACACACATACTGTCTTACAGGGTTGTTTGTACTTGTATGAAACATCACACATTAGCAACTTTTAATAAGCCGTTGATTTAGAAAGTGTATTAAATTTGACTGCAGTCTTTTTTTGCAGTTTGGGTAAATTCAATGCGCTGAGTAAATTGATAAATCTGGCGTTTCGGTTTGAGAGAATCTTTTGACTCTCCACTATGAGGACGTGTCCTATCGTGTCTTGGTGCGTATTATTGCGAGTGTGTGTGTGTGTAGCTTCCGATCCTGTGTGGAGGCCTGGCATAGTATGGTGCAGTGCAGAGTGGAGAGGAGAGACAGCTGCCCTGACAGATGCCGGGAGGCAGGACCCCACTGGGAAGCAGAGGGAGGGAGCTGGCACTGTCTCACCCCAGCGGAAACACCATAGGCTGCAGAGGAAGTGGGCAGGGGGACAAACCAGGGGCTCAGTGTGTGCGTGTGTATGTGTGTGTGTGTTTGAAGGGTAATATTGGAGGTAGTCATGTACCTATGTATTTATTCTATATCTAATGCACATACTGTACATGGAAAAGTAATGTATATACATCCAACCAATCAGACAAGCCACACACTCCATGCTGTGTCCATACAACCTGAACTGATAACATGTTGGACTATGTGTTTGTGGAAGTAGATGAGTATATCTTTATGTTTTCTTGTTGGTTAGGAATTAGCGGAGTCAAAAACATGCAGAAAAGGGAGTTTAAGCTAAAAACAGTGGTTACTTTTGTATCTGTTACCTGTTAAGCCTCTCCTTAAAACTCTAACCAAAGGTGTGATGGTTGGAACAGTGGAAAGGATATCAAAGATGTTTTTTAAGAGTTTTATTTTGTTTCTTGTTTGAATGACCATTGACAGTGATGTGAGGAAGGCCCTGAATTTTAATGAATAGGATTCAATAGAAGCGTATTTAAACTCAGCTGATTGAAGAAACAATGAACAATCCAGATCAATCAAGCAATCAATGTTTATTTATATAGCCCAATATCACAAATGTTACATTTGTCTCCGTGGACTTCACAGTTTGTACAGAATATCAGTATGACACTATGAAACCCTCTGTCCTTAGACCCTCACATCGTACAAGGAAAAACTTCCAGAGAAAACCCACAGTTTAAAGGGGAACATGGGAGAAACCTCAGGGAGAGCAACAGAGGAGGGATCCCTCTCCCAGGACGGACAGACGTGCAATAGATGCCGTGTGTAAATCGAAGAGATAATACATTTTACAGCATAGGTAGACCAAATGTTTGGAAATGCATGTGTATAATAAGAAGATGAATCCACGAGGATGTCAACAATCCTGTGGGAGCCATCAGGGAAGTAGTATGATGAGAATCAGACAGGACCACAGTGATAGGTTCAGCCACGACTCGAAGTCCAGGACTCAAATCCAGAACTCAGGATAGAGGAACCAGGACACAGGACCGCAGCAAAAGGATCAGCCACGACTCACGTTAGGTTCAAGAAAAGTGCTATAGAAATATAATTTATTAT
>NW_011346491.1:102812-119119 GCF_000735185.1 Notothenia coriiceps | reverse complement strand
GGTTTCCCGGTCTTTTGCCGCGGGGGCGGGCGGCGGGCTTGGCGGGGTGGGGCGTGGGGCGTGCCGGCGCCGGCGAGGAGATGACACAGGACAGGTTTCAGCCGATGAAGTCCAGGACTCAATCGAGAATCAGATTAAGAGACCCAGGACACAGGATAGATCAGGACTCAGAGCAGGAGTCGGATCAGGATCAGGATGCAGGATCCAGACCCATATTCAGGATGCAGGGACTCAGGATCCAGACTCAGGACACAGCAGCCACCACTCAGGATCCCTGGGTAGATAGACAACCAAAAAGAAATTTGGGGGAAGCTGGGTTATTCGGAACATGAGAGTACACAGGTACAGACAGACAGAAGGAAGAAGTAAGGTGTCTCCCGACAGTCTGCCTATAGCAGCAAAACTAACGTGTCTACGTGCATGGACTCCCTTAGGGTAGGTTGAGGGAAAGGGGTAGCAAGTAAGAAGTAAGGAACAGAGGTGGAGAGGCACAACATGTCTACGTAGATGCACTCCCTTAGGATAGGGTGAGGGAAAAGAGTAATGTTGTTGCATACATGTCACATTACTAAACCAGTTCTTGCAGTAAATTGATTTCCCCACAGCTGTATTCCTCCTCCTACTTTAACCTCCAGAAACAATTAATGATTTGGTTAATTAAATAGAACCGCACACATGGTCCAGGATAACTGTATGATTGTGTAACTCCAGTGCATATACATACAATCAATGTTAGCTGAAATACATTTCAATCCTTACATCCAACACTGTAGAGTACATATCGTTTCCACTCAGTGCACTACTAAGTCTTGCTTCAGACTAAATCAGTAATCCAATAAATGTGCCAGCACTTGACGGAGGCCCGTCTGTGTATTAAGCCATATTTTGGCGAAAACACAACTGATTGAAACATATTGAGGGTACAGATGGACAGAGTAGAGCGGATGCTGCGAGAGTGGTTTGAGGAGTTTCTGTGGACATTTTGACACTGTTTATTTCCCACTGTGTAAACTTGTCACCATTGGATTCAATACCTGACATCAACATGAATGACCACATGTCGCTGTGCTCTGCGAGGGGAACACCAACCTCACAACTCTACAGCGGATAAATACTTATATGTATTCCAAATAAATACTTGTAATATGATAATATAGCTACATTTAGTATAGTAGACTAATTATAATGGAATACGCGGGATAAAAATACATGTATAATCCTTTTTGGATTAATATATTTTAAAGTATGTGTAATAATGTCGCAAAAAAAGTATTTTTATTAATGTACTAAACACATTTCAACACATTATTATTGTAAAATAACAGCATTTTTTGATAAAGTTATACACAATAATTTTTATTTGCTGTTTCCTCACAATTCTATACTAAAATAGACTTTCAGCATGGTTTCTCTTGCAAAAATGGGTCCTATTTCTTTGATTCAAATCTTATACTTTTACACATTGTGAGCTAATTACTGCTCAAAAGATGATAAAGTTTGAAAGTGGCTGCAATATGCTCTATGTCTATTAATAACAGCCTATTGGGAAACAAAGAAATGTTATCATATTTCATTCTTTGAATATTTCGCATGATACAAGAAAATGTTTGTTCTTTCTTTTGCAAATGTTTCATTCAAATATTCTCATTCAAGTATGGGAGTGGTCAAATTTGCAATGCGAATGAGTAATACAGTATGTCAATCGGGAAACCACACAGTTAAAAAAAATGTAATACATAAACAGAAAATATACAGTATAATGAGAAAAGTTACTACAAAGAGAAGTTATACAAATATGATCTTTAGCATAGCATGTCACAATCACAAGTTGTTAAAAAAGTTGTTAAAAACAGCAGAGAAGCCAGACAGCAGCAGGTGGCTCCTCTGGTCCGGACTGCGGAGGCAGGAGCACGGCTTGTAGGCAGCTGCTCGCTCAGTGTCAGCGACCCGGAGTACTTTGAACCAAGTACAAAGCATTGATTCAACTCTTTATCCTTCATCTTTGGTCAAATAAATCCACAAGATTCAAAAGAACATTAGAACAGCAACAGAAAAACACAAAACGGGCTTAAAATAATAGGTGTTTTCTGTTGCTGGATTTTAGCTGTATTTAATCGTGTTAACTTTATGACTTTATTCCATAGAAATAGCAACCCTTAGCTTAATAACAAAATCATGGAGTTGTTTTGTGAGAACTGAGAGATACACAGTAGGAAACAATTGTTTTGGCGTGCTTGTGTATGCTTGAGTGTGTTTGTGGGTGTACTCTTTAAGGGTTGCTGGAGGCCTTGTTTGCATGCAGTGTGCAGAAGACTAATGCAGCTGCAGGGCCCGCACAGTGGGAAGTGTTGCCATGGTGAGCCGGACTGTCAGGGCCAGAAAGACCATCCTAACATCAGACATGGTCAGCTGCTTTGGCTAAGTGCATTCGAAGTATCGATTTGTTACACAAGTACAAAATAGTAACTAAAACAAGAGAAATGTGGTTGAAATCCTTGCAGAAGACTAGCAGCTGCAGCGGTAATGCACAAACTCTGTAGCTACATCAAACTGTGCTTCCTCCTTTCCTCTTTCCTTTGACGCAGCAGCTGACAGGCTCAGAAATCCTCAGAGATCATGTCCACTGGGACCCGCGCTGCAGAGGCAGAGTCCACAGAGAGACACAGTGACACTGTCCAAGTACAATGTGCCTGTTATGGTCATCCATGTGTGCAGAGCTAAGGAAGAGGAGTCTTATGGGGTTATTGTTTCTCACAAGGGCGTCAAATGAGGGAGGGATTTGGAAAATGTGTGCAATTGTAGTTGTACAGCCTCCCATCTTTAAGTGTGGAACCGAAGCCAGCAGCCTGTTAGCTTAGCTTAGCAAAAAGACGGGAAATGGGCGATCAGCTAGGGTTAGGGTTTTTGCTAATGCTGAATTATTAACTAAACTGAAATGAGTCCAGAGAATGAATACGGGTTGTTTTTATCTGAACATTGGTGTCTGACACACTGATAATGTTATTTAATTACTGTTGCACTGTTACTTGAAAGCAAATTTCAAAGAACCCATTGTGAATCCTGAGCAATATCAATAACAGTTACAGAATAAGTGTTTACATAATATCAAATAGAGCATATGACAATTTTGAAAACATTTCTACCTGTAGCCTCTATAGTGAATTGTTGATTTGAGTTTATAATAAAAAAGTCATGAAATTAAAATCATATTTTAAAGCGCAACTCCATATTTATCCTGAGTGATTATAATGTGCCGGCGGGTATTGAAGATCAAAACAGATCTTTTCATTCAACTCATGAGGACACAGTTAAATGTATTCAGACAAAGGAAGTTATTTTGTTATATTTAGGCATTCCTTAAAGGTAGGGTAGGTAATTCACTTCAGAAACACTTTTTGTTATATTCCATGGAATGCTCTTAACATCCAGATAGCAATGAATATATTAAATGCTTTGACAATAAATACATTAAAAAAAATTAATCTGTGGAAACCGTGGTGCTGTAAAAAGCACGACCAATCATTTTAGCCGGCCCGGGTAAAGTAACTGGATGGCCGACCTGCCTGTCAGCCTTCCATCTGTGCACAAACTTATCTCGTGCCCTCATTGGTCATGTGCGCGTTCGTGTGTGTTGGAGGAGAGGCTCTGTAAGGAAGTCTGAAGGAAGAGGCGGATTTTTTTCGGCTGTGTATTTTCAAATTCTAGCGCACTCAAGCTGGTTTCTCCATTCTTACCTACCCTACCTTTAACTTCAATAAAGAAGACAGCATCAAAACAAACATGAAAGCTGCAGTTTACACTGGAGCTATGACTGAAAACATGACAGATTATTTCGGAACTTTTACTTAATAATCTTAACTCATGGCACACTTAGCCTACTATCTTTTCCAAACCTTCCAACCACGATGCATGGTCTTTATCAGCACCACTTCATATCAGTGAACTGCATTGTGGATTGTGTCTTGTCAGCACTTCCAGATTACCCTTACCCTTGAGTCTTATTAAGATTAATAATGTAAATGATTCAAGATGTTAGTCTGAGTGCAATAGAACGTGTAGGTGCAGCGTAAATGCATGACAGCGTAATGACTGCACCTTCACCCAGCCGTTCTCCATCATTCTGGTGCCCACAGCATGAGGATCTGCTCTCTGGTGAACAGCCACATCCTGTGTGTCAGTCGGGGACATGCTATCCTGAGCACTCAGTAAAGGACATCATCACAATTTCAGGTGAGATTTGGACATCTTTTTTGTCAATATTTGAAAAAAAATGACTCATCCCCACGTATTCTCTCGCCTCTTTGTTCAGTCATTGTCTGCAGAGGCTTTAGGCCCAAGGACTGTAGACATCTCTTCAGAAATGGATACATGTCAATGTACGTTTTTTTTAATATTATGGCTGGCAGGTTTGTCACAAGTTAGAGTTATCCAATTTCTTTCCAAAGTAACTGTATTAAGCAGTGACTTGCTATGGATTTTTTTTTAAAAAGCCCTAAAATGGAATTTTCTTGGAAATCATAACTTGGTTGGATTAGTTTTGTTACCTGCAACGTTCAGGTTATTGAACTCAGGGCACATCAGACTTTACTTGTTGGCGAGAACATTTGAGTTTCACATCTCGGAAGTTTAGTTCTCAAAGTCTGGGTACAACCGCTATCAAGCTTCAGCAATCCAATTCATCAGGTCACTCATAATTAGTTTCATGTGTTACATGTACTAATGCAGGCGAGTGACTATCGGCTACTGAGGCGATATTCCCCTAAAAGTGTACTAAAGTTATACAATGCAATTTCCAAATTTGCAGTACACATGTTCTGACTCTTCTTTACATATTCAATGGAAGTGAATGGGAAACACATTTTAAAAGTGCCCTTATGCTTTCTTTTTCTGGAATGTCCTAATCACATTCACACAGTTACACATTCACACCCTGAAGCATGCCCAGGTCAACCACAGTCAAGGGTATAACTTTGGTTTGAGAAGTGGGGGGGGACACAAAACACGGGGTCCTCCGCAATTAAACATTTTCCCGATTTAATTTAAGAGATTTATGGATACAGCTCTCAACACTCATGAAACATAACTGTATATCTATTTCAATAATCAAAAAAACATTAGAATATGCTCACAACCAATAACATATCATTGATAAACTCCCCTCTCCTTTCTTTATCTATTCTGCATTCTTTCTTTTGAGTAATGCATATTTTACTAATCACTCCCCTTTTAAACTGTGTTTTTTATTTTTTTACTGACCTATAGTACACATTGGAATGATTTCTTAACTTGTTTTTTACAACTAGGCCTATATTAAATAGATGGAGATATTTCATTACATGTATGACCATTCCCTTTGAGACCCACTGAGATAATTTAGACTAAAGTTTACAATCTAATCACTCAGAGTCCTTTACCTCCCTGGGCTGACGTTATCTCTCTCAGTCCCACAGGAGAGGACTCTCCCTCTCCTTATTGTTGAAACAGTTTATAATCTCCGTTAGCTCCGAGCTAACACCAGATGCTAACACAACCCCTGTAACTTTCTCTCTCTCTCTCTCTCTCTCTCTCTCTCTCTCTCTCTCTCTCTCTCTCTCTCTCAATATGCGCTCGTGCCACACACACAGACGCTCCTCCGTGACGATGACCGCTTGCGTAACAAAATAATTAAACACATTTGAAAAGTGGGGGGGACATGTCCCCCCTGTCCCCAGTGGAAATGACGCCCATGACGACAGTATAAATAATGACAGTGCGGTTTGGCTCATGGGTCACAGTCAGCTGATCCTACAGAGGGGATTTTTATACAGCGGGTCTAATTCAGGAGAAATGAAGACATTTATATACACCAATAATTTCCTAGTTTTACTGATACCAGAAAAATGTACTTAAGTAGGCCTACAGTAACAGAGTATTTGTACTCTACACTACTTCCCACCCCTGATACTTGATTGCTAATTCTCATAGAGATATTTTTAGCGTCCACTCACGATGAAGCATCTCCGCGTCTATTTAATTTAAGGGGCTGTGACACATGTAAAGGCGTAAAGCTCTGAGGTGATGTGGAGCGCCTGAGCTACTGGCCGCTGCCCAAGTCTGAAGTTTTCTCATGCATATAAGTCAACATGGCATTACTGCTACCAATGGCAAATTCGCACAGTGCGGTGCATTTGGACTGGAACAGGTAATGGCTGAAGGCTCATCTTCCCTGATGGGACTCCTCAGTTGGTCACATAACACAGGAGACATTTTTATGTTATAAATGCTTTTTTGAGGAACTCCAGTTATAGACACATCTTTCTTAAGCAAAACAGAGATATTTTCTGTATGATATGGTCAGGTACATTAGAATCTGCAGCCTACCACTCACCATTTTTGACATTTGCAAGATTTTTTTTCTGATCTTAATTTAGCAGAAATGATTAAATGAAACATAAACCAGACACTCAAAAACATCAGTGCATTTAGCCAATATTCAATAATGCATTCCACTCCACAAGACCAACCAGTAATTCAACAAAAGAAACGGTATGCTAATCTGAATTAGAAACAAAGAAGACGTTTGTCCCCCTTCAAATCACAGAAATGTCACACACCCTGCTGCAAGCATCAAGGTAGCCATTGTTTCTTAATGGTGCCAATTGTAATGCAAAAGTGCCCATTGTTATATAAAGGTGCCCACTATGATGTATGGCTATTTGATGTTCATTAGCATATTGGATATTTTATTAGTCCAAGTACACTTCTTTGTTTTTGTCTTTGGGCAGAATGAAATATAACGATCAAGAACAAAAGAATAATAAAAACAAGTACTAATCAATTCATGAACTACACTTACTTCCACACTGATTTCCTTTTGTTCTTTTTATTTCCACTTCAACTCAGTGAGGGTTTGAATATCTAATTTTCTCTAAAGTCTACAATCCAGTTGCTGTTTGGGTGGAAACATGTTGGAAGTTTATCCAGTACTTGTGGTAAGACACAGAGAGGCCAGCTAACAATATTAAGACGTATCATATTAACAATACTGTCATACACGTTGACTTGAATTAAATGTATTATGTCAACAGGTTACAGATAATTGTATTGAGTTATTGGAAGCAAAAATATTAAGTTTAAATAAATATCAAAAAATATTAGGTTCAACTTAATATTATTGCTTTCAACCAACCTAATACAATTGAATATAATTAGGATATCGCCCAGCTTTGTAGATAACATTATTGTGCTGAGTTGCATCGTGGGTAATGTAGGAGCTCGGTTTTGACAAACAAGGAGAATGCTTCAAAAAAATATATAGATGGCTCTGTATTTTTTTTGTATGTACTTAAACTGTACATCCTGATTAACAGTGACATAAAACACGCTGTTTTAATAACAGATTAAATGATTCTGTCACAATACATGAGTGATCCCCAAACATATCCTCCTATTTTTAGATACAAATATGTGTAAGCGCTCCTCGTCTAATTGCCTCCGCAGAAAATGGGAACTGTACCTGCTCCCTGGGAATTAATAAGCATTTTCCTTGAAATAATTTCACTTCTGGTCCCACCAAACACGATCTGCTGGCCTCCCATAGGGGTCCCGCCCCCCAGTTTGGGAACCACTGCATTACATCATGTGGAAATTCAACGCCACCCATAAAAGTTCACATTTAAAGATAATCACACCCTCCTGCGGTGTCTGATTAACGACGGTCATGTTTTATAAACTCCACAATTGTCTGGACCTTTCCTTTTCTTTCAGTGTGAGAGGACAGACTGCAGCAAAAGTATCGTAGGAACATTCACACACACACACACACACACACACACACACACACACACACACACACACACACACACACACACACACACACACACACACACACAGACACATCTCCTCCCTGCACTCCTGAGGGAGGATCTATTCCCTTCCAAACACACACCACCGCCTGAGGGGCAGAGTGACCGCTCAAGCAGTGCCTCAACACACACACACACACACACACACCCAGGCACGTTCACCTAATGCAGTTGCAACATTCTATCTAATTGATTAGAGAATACTGAATGCCAAATGGACTGACCACCTATTAATGATTAGCAGCTAGCCGAGCCGCGTGAAAGATTCTCTGCTCTCCAAACAAAGGGTGAATTTAGCTCAACTGCTGCACAAGATCACACTTATTTAAAAAAAATGAAAAATGAACACAATATCCTTATTCATCCTTCCTTGTCCATTCCAAAGTCAGACCACATGTCCCTTCTGTTTATATCTATTCATGAAAAGAGCTGGAAGCCTCATTAGCTCTTAAAAACAGAACCCACCCCTACTGTAAGAACTAACTCCCCCTCCTCACAATCACTCTCACTGCCCTGCTGTTAATCTCTTAGTCTTGCACTCACTTCTTTTTCTCGGCCTCTCCCTTCTTTTATATATTATAGCTGTATTACATCCTGCTTTTGCCTGCTTCCCATCATCCTCACGGACTTCCCCCCTCTGGTCTCCCTCTCTTTGTGGGCCTCGTGCCTGACACCTTCCCCAGCCCTTTGACATGCTCCACTTCATGTTACGAGCATCACATGCCACCTCGCTGGCTTTTGTGTGTGTGTGTTCATGTGTGTATGTGTGTGTGTGTGTGTGTGTACACATCTAGAGTGCATGTGACCGTCGTTTTGCGCATGAGGTGAGTGTGAAGAAAGGAGAAGAGAGAATGAGGAAGGAGAGTTTACGCATTTAGCCCGACTTTGTTAATAATTAATGTGCCACAGGTTTGCAAAATTGCCTCGCACTCCCTCCGCTCAATCCTCCCTTCTTCCTCTCACCCTCTGGCTTTCCTTTCGTTCTCTCTGTCTTCTCTCCACCTCCCTCGTGGCGTGGGCTACCAACCTCACCCTCTCCATCTCAATCCTCATACCCAAACTCAGCCTACTGTTGCTGTGTGCTTTAAAAAAAAGGGAAGACAAAATGCTAATGTTGTGGGGGAAACAGGAAGCGTTGATGCCCACCACGACTCCATCTTCCTGACCAACAGTGTGGGCAGCCTGGTGACAGTGTGCTGCCATAACAACAGGGAAGATGTCAAGCTCACAGCAACATTTGGTACCACTGTCAGTGAAAATGTAGGTGATTCCCCTGGCTCAGATATGTGTGTTGTAGACCCTACTGATGAGCTGCCTGTAGCCCTCGAGAGTCTTTTACACCACAGATTTGTCTAGATGTTAAAAAGCCTTCTACACAACTAAATTAAAGACATTCTGTCTCTCCCTCTCCCTCTCTTGCTGCAGTGCCCGTCACTATGCCAGCCGTCTAATGCTTCAGGGTGCTGGACTGCGCAGGCGGCAGGTGACACGGATTTCAATAAAAGGGATTATAGATGTGGGGACTGCAGAGAGGAAAAACAACACACTCGTGTGCACATTTTGGGCGGAAGCATGACCGTGAATATGCAGTCGGCACATTCAAAATTATTATTAGGGTGTTGGATTAAACACATTTGTTAAATTGTAAATGTCAGGAACAAAAGGATAATTTCTCAGCAATTACAGATTCTTTCCTGGTTAAAAGTGCAAGCAAGAAGCAAAAAGACTTTGCAAAAGACACACAAAGTGGGAGATAATTCCCACAATCATCTCATTGATTCCCAATGTGTGAGTAAAATAGTTATGTATTCTCAGCCGAACCAATTCCAAAACATTTCTGTGGACAACTTGAGTGCTAGCTTTAGAGAAATCTATTTAAAGGCCGGTGGTATGTGGACAAAATATTAAATAAACAGATTTGAAATGTGTTGTTTACACAAGAAGTTTCACATGGCTTGATTTGAGAAATTATTTCATATTTTCATTGATGTTGAGGAACACAAAAAAGCAAAATATTTGAGAGAGTATTTGTCTAATAAATGTTGTCAAAAAACACACACACATTAGCTTTGATTTAATGACTGCATCAGGTCATTATTTGGTCTGTGCTGCAATTACACGTGGACACATAGAGGCCAGGTGACAGCAATTTAAATGAAGAGCCTCTCAAGCTTTTCTCATGTGGACGCCTTTACAGTGTGTCCGTTGTCAGGTGCTGGACTTATGGGTCTCAGTAGGTGGACAGTGGACCAGAGTGTGACCTGCTCCGGACAGCTGCTGACATAATGAGGCCAGTAAACAAGCATCTGTCTCCCCCACTGAAGAGTGAACCCACTCAGACCGGCCCATTTCATTTTGCTTCTTCCTCATTGTTAGTGGGAGCCGGGATGCTGCAAATGGTCGAGCTGGTTACCAGGGTTGGGAGGGTTACCTTAAAAATGTATTCCGTTACAATTACCTGCAAAACAATGTAAATATTAACCTAATCTGAGTATCAAAATATAGAAGTAATGTTATCTGAGGCTCAATATAAAATGCAATGCGATTAAATGCAGCCAACAGTACAGTACAGTTTACAAAGAATACATATAATCTGCTGCTTTTACAAAAAACACAATTTGCTCTTTAGTGACATTTTAACTCTGCTAATAGCCCCCATTTTTATAAATGCAAAAGTAATCTCGATACGTCTTCATTTATGTGAATGTAAGGGAATACTTTTTATTTGGTATCCTGATTACTCAATTATGTTACATGTAATCTGTTACTCCTCAAACCTGCTGACTACCATGACAATGTAGAAACTGCTTTTAGATTATTGACATCATGTATTTACTCCTTACAATCAGGTTCATTATGAAGTTCTAGATACTACATACTTGTTCAAGGAGTTTTGTAAAGCACACTTTTTTTATTGAATTTATTTCAATGAATTCTAACTAAATCTGAGATCTTTCTTTGTTGGAGTGTTAACGAGTCCATGGTCCCACAGAGCAAACTAAACAGCTGTTTGTTTCCCTTAAAAATATTATTTTAGCAGCACCTGGGTTTGTTTCACAGCGAAGCCGCCCTTTTCTACATAAATGAATCAGTGCAGGAGAGGGAGGTGATATTTTTAAAACCTTGACGTGTGAACTGGAGAGGAATTGACTTGATTATATTTGATACACATATAACCAACGTTCGCTACTGATGACACAAATGATATCTCTTGCAGTAAAACAGATTAGTTTGGACGTCTCTGTGGTGGGGGGGCTGAACAGGGGAGATTTATTGCTCTGTAGGACAATAGAGCGAGTTGGGGTTGTTGGCGAGTGAGGGGAAGAAGTCTTTTCCTGTACTGTGAGTCATTGTTGGCAACCTGACTCTCCAGTCTGATTGCCTTGTTGAGCTGGCTTTTGGCTTGGTGGCGTTCTCTCAATATCCTCTCTTGAGCGCCTGCTCCAGGATATTCATGAGGTTTCTGAGCTCCATACTTATCCCTGGTGCAGCAGTGGTGAAAGCTAGCTCTGAAATATATCAAATATTAGGGATGAATGACGATATTGCTAATTTAACAAAAGCAGGTAGGTCGACTTGCTGGATTTAAAATGTTAAAAGATGAGTGGCTTTTGAAGAAGTTTGATGAGTCCCCCTGCTTCCACTCCCACTGCTATTTATTTAATGTTTACTTTATTATTTGCCCTTCTTGTTTGTTGGTTTGTTTGTTTGTTTGTTTGTTTGTTCACAGCATCTAAAGCGGCCTTGGGTCCCTTGAAAGGCGCAATAAAAATGCAATCTATTATTATTATTACTAAATATATATAGTACATTTCATATTTAAGATATCAAGTTGATACTCAGATTATGAGAAAGATAAATGGCTCTATACTTTAGAAGGAGTTTGATCAGTTAAGGTTGTATCTGTAATGGCAGATTACTAACTCTAATTACTGCCATTTTTAAAACATGCTAGGCACAAAAGAGCAATGGAGCTAATTAGATTAAATAAGAGTTTTTTTTAAATAGAGGATACAAAAAGGATATAGAAAATGTACGGAAAGAAGAATCAAGGCTTTTAAGGGTATACTTTTTTAGGATGGTGGGGTGTTTTTGGTGACTCAGCTATTCAAAGCTATGCAGGAAGGTCATTGCAGCGTTTGGGATTTGTAGGGTAGAAGAGTTGGTGCTGAGTGGATTGCTAACCAGAGAAAGAAAGGCCAGGCAAAGAGAGGGAAGCAGAGCGTAGAGTACGAGCGACATGCAGGGCTGGAGCATCGCCTGGAGGGACGGGGCGCGGCTCCCTCGGATCACTGTAAGCCTGCACCGGGGTTCACAATCCATTACCAACAACCACAGGCAGCCAGTGGACTGAGCGATGCACAGACATCAACAACACAGCAAGCAGCCGGCCTGTCAGACAACATTTGAACCAAAACCTTTAGAAAGTGTAATCTTTTTGTTTCCTGCTTCTGTTGTGTGATAATATACAGTAGATATGTCCTAACTTACATGAGATGTTCTTTTTTTTATTTCCTTTTCGCCATTTTGACTTTTTATTTTACAGTCAGTGTCGACACCTGTTTAATGAGTCTTAATTCATAATCAAGAGTGATTCGGTGCTTCTGAAGTATGGCAGTATATATATTCTGAAGATGCTATGGTTCTTGATTTGAGTCTGTGAAATATATCAATCTAACACTGGCATATACTTACTTATGGTTTATTCATTGCCAGTTTTGTGTTTAACTTTGTTAAGCCTGCTATAATCTTGTGTCCATCCACCTTCTTTCCCTTAACTTTTAATTTATGTTGAGTGATGTTGTATGCCTTTAACATTCCACTAAATAATGAAGAACTCCTCACATCATCTATTTATTTTTCTGGAGGGCCAGACTCCACGACCACTTCTATTTTCACTCAAGGATGGATCATAATAATTCACAGACTAAAACTTTGGTTATAGTGTATGACTGTATCTTGCTGAATATTCCGATGCTGCCGCTGTGCCTCAGGATTTTGAGCGATCGTCGTTAATCACAGCGGAGTGATTCCTGCTCCTCCTGTACTTATGTCCAAGTCTCCTTGAACCCCAAATTGCTCCCGATGGCCAGGAAGGGGCCTTCGTGGCAGCTCCTCCACCATCAGTGTGCGACAGCGAGCTTGTGTGAATAGGTGAGTCAGAGTCAAACTGTAAAGCACTTTGTCCTAGTAAAAGCGTTACATAAATGCTGTCCATTTATTATTTACCATGCAAATTACATTTAAAAAAATCAATGTATAAGACACTGTTTATTGGAATAGATTTGAAGATTTGTTTAAATTCATTTACTGTGTCACATTGAAGTGATCAAGGTTGTCTTTCCAAAGCGACTGTTTCCATTGGTGCGCGCTGAAGTACAATTGTCAGCAGACTTCTCAGTGTTTGACAGAACAGCATAAAGAGTTGAATTCTTAATGTCGCAGCCAGGATTCAACACGAGTCACCAAACCAAAGAGCCGCTTTTCATCCACAAATCTCCCTTTTGTACACTGAGTTTGGTTAATTATGTTAATATAATTGATAATGAATGTTAAATTCCTAAAGAAAGTCAGCCTGGTCTAATTTTGTGTCCAAATACTGAATGTTTCCTAAAGTTGCCTGTGTAGCCAAACCTTTATACAGCTTACACTATGGATTGTTTTGAAGTGACCCCACATACACGGTCCTGCTGCATGAAATAGAAAGCACTAAAGATGTGGCGAAAAATCCACCCCATTAATTTACTCTTCACACTTTGTTAAGTTATATTTGCTGTATTCAAAATGTATTCAAGGCATGTGCTTAATGGCAGAAAAGGAAGGTTAGGAAAATGTACTCAGGCAAATTCAAGGTTTTGTTAAAACAAAATGTTTTGAACCACAACACAAAACACAGTCCTGTGCATATTTTCCTAATTAGCACAAAACACCAAAGTATTAGCAAAGTCCTCCATTTTGTACAGGATGGTGTAGCTGTACACAAAGTAAAAGCAATCTAAAGTTCATCCTCTTGGGACCGTTAATGTCTCTGCAAAATGTCATGGCAATCCATTTCATAGTTGTTGAGATATTTTACTCTGGATCAAAGTGTAGGACGGACTCACCAATGCTGCAATCAAAAAGTCATGATCCTCCTGTCCCTCCTGACCCTGTTGTTATCAACATTTAACAACACAAGACACAAAAAGACACAACAGCCATGGGATTCTACAATTACAGTTGCCATCGCCAACAAAATAATCTTTATGTGGCTTTCTTCAGTCTTCAGAGGGGCTGAGTGAGAGACACCAGGAGAAGATCAAAGATGCAACACAGTGTTTTTCCCATTTGACCGAGACCTGGAGAAATAAGTCGGACGGAGCAAGACAGAAAAGAGTCGCAGCAAGATAAAACAGAGTAGACAATGACAAAACCCGGGTGGGAGCACGAAAGGGACAGGGTGGGGGGGCATCTCATCTGGGCGTAATTGGCAGTCTTTGTCAAAGGGGACCTTTGATTTAACAGGCGGGTCTACCGACTAAACCACTGGAGTGCAAACAGTGAGGAAGGAGCCGTGGCGGATCTGAGTCTTCTGGCCGACCTCCCCTCCCCCTCTGTCTCTGCAGACAACTGGCTCACTGCCTGTTTTCCTGACTGCTTGCCCCCAAGCCACACTGCATACCTCACACCCCCGTGGTCAGAGCACTGCTACACACAACGACGAGGCATTATCAGTTCCTCCGCTCATAAGAGCTAATCTCGACTGATGACAGGTGGAAAACTGATGAATAAAAGTTCTCCTGGCTTTTGGGGGTTCTAGTTCACATAGTAAACTGTTGTGTCCTCTCTACTCAGGTGAACAGAGTTATTTAGCGCATGCAGCTGCTGTGGCACCTAGCTTATTCAGCGCATGTAGCCCCTTTATTTATATGATGTTCGCCTCTTCAAGAATTTAACCACAGCTCTGGGTTATATAGGCTGGAGAGATGCCTCTTGGGGATTGCATGAACCGTGACTGCTGGTCAGCTTCTGATGCTGGGTCAAGATGGCTGACAGTTCAAAATCAACATTAAGGAATATTATGAACCATCTCATGTGCACACCTTCTACTCACTGCAATGAATGATGAACAGTAACATGATGACAGAATGGATTAGTCTTGGCCTTAGTCAAAAACGTACAAGGGTATTTCTTTATTTTATTTTATTTGTATTATAGCTTTTACTTTGGATTTGAGCCTTTCCTCTGCAGCAACACAGCGTTTTAAATAATTGAAAATAGAGCCATTTTTAAAATCCGGCCATGATGAACATTTTAAGAAGCTGCACCTGCGGCATGAATATATCAATGAAAGGCAGACATGGCCAAGTACAATATAGAAACAATATTTTTTACATATTTACACATAAATGTATAGTAATGTTAAATATATTGAGAAACATCAAAGGACTCAACATGTGCTACCATGGTCATAAAATACCTGTTCCTGTGGACCAGGCCTCATATTCACTAACAAGACAAAAGACAGACCTCCCAACGACACTCAGACAGTGAATACAATTATGCAAAACAGAATTAAAACATTTATTTTGGGGTTTATAATTGAAGCCTGGTACCTTGAGACAACACACTGGTGCTATCAAAGGGTTTGTAACTCCTTTGTGTTCAATTTCCACCTATTGAACATGTAACCATCTGACATCTTTAAATATGTAGTAGCTTTTGATAGACAAGCTATGGTGAATGATACATTCATAAAATCTCGCAACAAGTGAGAAAAATTACTTTGTAATAGATAGGGTGTGACCCTAGAGAACAACCTGTCCTTCACTGCAAACATCACTGCTACAACCCGCTGCTGCAGATACACTCTTTACAACATCAGAAGGATACGTCCCCTCCCGACCCAGAAAGCAACGCAGGTTCTGGTCCAGGCTCTCATCATCTCACACCTTGACTACTGCAACTCCCTCCTGGCTGGTCTACCTGCATGTGCCATCCGACCTCTGCAGCTCATCCAGAATGCAGCGGCTCGTCTGGTCTTCAACCTTCCTAAATTCTCCTACACCAAGCCGCTCCTCCGCTCCCTTCACTGGCTTCCGGTAACTGCTAGAATCCACTTCAAGACACTGGTACTTGCGTACCATGCTGCGAATGGTTCTGGCCCTTCCTACATCCAGGACATGGTTAAACCGTACACCCCAGCACGTGCACTCCGCTCTGCATCAGCCAAACAGCTCGCTGCACCCGCACTGCGAGGGGGACCAAAGTTCCCATCAGCAAAAACATGTGGGTTTGCTATCCTGCCTCCAAAATGGTGGAATGAGCTCCCCATTGAAATCAGGACAGCAGAAAGCTTACACATCTTCTGGCAGACTGAAAACTCATCTCTTTTGACTCCACTTCGAGCGATAGAATGACTAACAAAGCACTTATATACTAATAAAGGACTGGCTTATCTAAAGCCAGTTGAGTAGCACTTGA
>NW_011346491.1:92111-102769 GCF_000735185.1 Notothenia coriiceps | reverse complement strand
TAGAGGCTAAAAATCTCTAAACCCATGCCTCCTTTTCTCTTAACAAAATAAAAGACTAAAAAACGGACGGCACTCAAGGACTGTGTGGCCCCCTGTGTATAAATACATATTTTCCTGTAGTTTTCACGTAAAACGTACTATCCAGGGGAAAGTATGAAAAAATACGTACTCAAGATGCATTGTAATTCAACAAGAAACCAACAAAAACACCGACATTGTTGCATTTAGAGGGGGAGACACCCTGATTATTTTCATAAACTAAACTAAACTAAACTATATCATACTCACCACCTACACACCGTTTTCGTATGTCCTTTTTATATCTATTCATTGTCGACATTAATGGTGGAAATGTGCTACTTGCAATTCTGTTAACAGTAAATATACATCATTTATCATTAATGTTGTCCGTAGGATACAGTGTAATCAACTCATTTAACACGTTAAAAGGCAAGTGTTCCACACCTACTTACACTTTTAATATGGTTTCGAGACCAAAACATTGAAGTTTACCAAGGCGAGTCCTCGTTAGTAAGGAGTCTAAACATAAATAACCGGTTCCTGAGACTTTGGACCCCACAAAAGTTTCAAAGAGAGTCTATCAGAGTCCACACGTGAAGACTTACTACATACTCAGTCTCCAAAACTTGTAGTCCACTTGACTACTGGTTCCGTTTTTTTTGACTATCGTTCTCGTATTCTAAAAAGCCTTTTGCAGAAGACACAAACTCTTACCTCTCACTACTATTGATCCAGATTTGCGGCCGATATGACGTCAAATCGGCGGCAGACCCACAGCACTGTCAGGAAAGTTGCTATCAGAAACAATGCCCGACTGTTTTGGACGTAATATGGTCGGTGTTCACATTAGCATCGCTAACACTCAGAGCTAACCTGTAGGCCTACTGGAGAGAGCATGTGTGTGAAGAAGCAGGAAATAAAAAGGAACTCACCTTGTGGTATAACCGGCAAGAGAGAAAGCCTTTGAGCTCCATACTGTTTCAGAAATAATCCTTGATCTAATAATCCTTGCGTTTCATCTCCGCAGCATTTTAGACAGTGGCCGTTTCTCAATCGCGAGGATGCTTGCTTTTTAGCACATGTCACTTCCTTCAGAAGCTTGGCAAGAATCCTTCCTGGCATTCTGAAAACAAAGAGTGGAACAGGCTAGCAAGTGTGCAGGTGTGCGTCATATGAGAGGCCCCGCCTTACATTTTCCGCCACAGATTTGGGGAAATTGGTCCGTGCTCAAAGCATTGTGGGGATTTGAAGGACGCGAATTCTACCCATTATGAAACCTTAAAGGTGCTCCCCGGACGCAGGAACCCAAACGCCCCATTAAAGCTNTCGAAATTACCCCCAAACCAAGGACGCGGCCTCGGTGGAATTCCAAGTATGCTGGAGATTGGAACAGTCTTTCGGCGGCACTCGATGACGTAGTATCCTTGAAATATTGGCTTGGAAGCCAGTTTCCTCGCGATTGAGAAACGGCCAGTATCTGCCAGGTCCCTCATGAGCCGGCATAAGCTCCGCCCCCTGTTATTTTTATTTGTTTCAGTTTAAAAAAACAAAAGTTTATTTTTATTTATTTGATTTAGCCTTTATTTATACTGTGGGAAATCTCATTGAGACACAGGGTCTCATTCTCAAGAGAGACCCTATTTATACCCAGAATCAGCACTTTTGGAACAGGAAGAGAAATAGAGGGATATGAGGCATGGCTAGATTGGGTTATCTGTTTGGTATTTTGACCAAAACACTTCATAGACATGTTTTTTATATATATATATATATATATATCTGAGACCTATGCTATTGCCTAAAAATAGCATGATAGGTGACGTTTAAAGTTTAAAAAAAAGTTATAATACAAAATAGAATAAAATAAGAAGTTACACAATTTACAAAATACGCATCCTGTAACAGTTCTTAGGATTTAGCAGCCAGGTATATATTGCACAGTTATTAACGGCATATATATAAATATATATATTGCACATATAGCACATATTGCACATAGTTGGTTGGTATTTAACAGCAAGGGGTGTTATATACTATGTGTTCAAAGTAATTTCCTGAAAAAGGTCTTAGTGCTGTGGTAATAAGGGATCTAAAAGGTGGAACAGAGGAAGGATGTGTGGTGATGGGGGGTGGCAGGGCGTGAGGCTGCGTGAAAGCTATGATTAGCTCCGACCAAGCTACGCTCTTATTGATTGGCACAGTGCAGACACTGGGCTGCCTTCCACCACACTCTAATGAGAAGCCGTGACCTCCACTAGTCAGCAAGGTCACCAAAGCCTACTGTAATTGCACTTTCTCTAATGGCGTCAGTCACGCACGCACTCCAACCCCGAGTAATGAAAATTACCATCATGTCACGGGCTCCTCACAGGCCTTCCAATCACCGTGCCTGTTTGGGAGAGTAGACGCAGGTCAACGGCTGTGATTCACAGGGTGCAACATCGTATTGAATTACCTTTTCATAGAAGCTGTATCTTCACCAACATGCTCCCACAGACTTTTTCAAAACCAAACACTTCTTCATCTCGATTTCAAATATTGGTTTGTATGTTTTGAAGCAGGGTGCTATGAGGTATATATCCACAGTCAGAGTATAACATCCTTTAAATCTCTTGAGGCACACCGCTGGTCAGGAGAAGCAGACAGAACTTCACACGCATTTTCAAAGAAATGTACTGCTGTGGAAAAAGTCCGTCAGCAAAACAAAAGAAAACCCAAAAAAATCACGATCAAGTTTTTGCTATATTCAACATACTTTTTATAACTTTACCTTGCTGTGACAGCCTTGAGAAAACTGTGTTATCCATCGACATGCATGCCCTTGTCAAAGCCAAACATGGAACATACACAAATTAAATGTATGGAGACTGGTGGCTTTGGCGAGAGAAAAATGCATGTAGACTGTATACATGTCTAATAGAAAGGTAAAACAGTATATCAAACACTTAGGGAAATGTATTTTTGATTGTTGTTGGACTGTAAGTAAATACTGACTATGGTACCGCATACAACCCTACTCCAAACAATCATAACTGTCCCTTTCAGTGTTCTCTGGGGTATTCACTAATACTTGGTTACTTCACAATGTTTATCCTCGGTTCGCTTCTTTGTTTCTTTTCTCTCTCTCATGTCGGGCTAATGATCTGTCACAATGTGGGATTTAGGTCATTTTCATACTGGATTTGTTTTTGGATTGGAAACCTGAATTTGAGTGCCCCCGCTCCGTTGTTTACAAATGTCCTGACTGAATGTTATCCTGTGCCCACACATTCGTTAAGCACTCTCTCTTCAATGTTTCCCCAGCAAAGCTTTTTAATAACATTTCTGAATGTCAATGCAGGAAACCCTACGATGCCACTTTTTGCTCACAATCACAGACATGAAATGAATTGGTCAGAGGATGATAATTGTGTAAACTAAGGGATGAAATCTGATGCTCATTTCACAAGTAAAGGGACTCTAAGTAGCAGAAGATCTCAAGCTGGCAGTTTACCACTACGTGAGTAAAGTTGCTGCATCTGCAGTTAATGTGAGGTCAGAAGTGGGTCAGGAGGTGGAGAAAAAGTAGGGGCGGACAGATTTGATAATGAGTCAGCTGTTAAAAAGAGGGAGATTTACCAATTGAGAACCTTTACATCAGTATTCAAGGTTTGATACCGATGCATGAAGCAGTGTTCCCTGATTGCATGCATATGTGCGTATAAATCTTGCTTTCATGAAATTACCTGCAAATTAAAGTTCCATTTTTTATTGACTGTATCTTGTCATAACTCTAATGAAGCTTAACCCTATTTAAAGTATTGCTGTTGGCTAACAATACCAAGTTGCCATAAATAGATGTGGTTGAAAGTAAAAAGCATACTGAAAATTGCAGGATTGTCCAATATCAACCTTATCTTCAGGTGATCGGGTTGCAGAGGGGATGGTTCATAATTATAAAGCTGATATGTTAAGATGCTTTAATGTATTATTTAAAAAACTGTTGGGTGCTCGTTTGGTTCCCAAAGACATCTTGCACATCTGAAATTGAATTTAACATTTTCCAAATTTTTGCTGCTTCTTGCTCACACATATTAGTGGGATAAAGAATACCCAAAATTACTTTAATATCACATCAATGTGTTTCCTTTGCAGACACAGTGTATTTTAATCATGCTAATATACACATTTGACAATCTGGCACAGTATGCTTGCATTTGTGTCAATTTTCAGCAGTTTGAATTTGTGACTGAGATTTCTTAGATTTCTTAGACTGTGAGTTAAATTACCAAAACGTGGGAATTTTAAAAGACAAGTGTATTGAGTGGGATGGTCTCACACACGTCAGTCACCCGATAAAGCTCACACATTAGTTCATACAGCCAGTTCATGTAAAGTTATTTAATGTATCATGCTGTCATCTTTACTCTTAATGCTGTCCTGCTCATTAAAGCCACTTACTGTATATTGGAGCTAAAGATAGTTACTTTGAATTAGGATTATCATTGAAGGACCAACATTTGGTCAAAATACAGTTTTTAATATATTTAGTTTTATTGTTTACTCCCACTTGATTTCACTTTGTGAAGAGTAATAGGTCTCCAGAATAACGATGCCAAATGGCTCTGTGGGTGTTTTTAATGGCCTACTGGGTTTGGCTTGTGTTTTTTATTCAGTTGAAAAATCAATGTTTTTTCTCCTTTTTTCCTAATGTGCTTAATGTTCATTCAGTTTTTTGAGTGAGGAATAATGATTTATTTTGGTTTTGAATAAATTAGAGTTATGATTTGTGCTTTATGCTCCATGTTTGACTTCATGTTTGATCTCCTGCTGGTCTTCGCACGATTTTTCCTGCACCTCTTCTGTTACTTTTGGTACAAAGAGTGTGAGTTGTTTTGTTAATCAGTGGGGGAAACTGGTACCCTAATAATGGAATAACAACAGATGTCACGTTGCCGTTATTCCGCCACAGCTGCACCACCGCTGCTAATGATTTCTTTCTTACAAGAAATAGTTACAAGACAAATTTCCATTGCTAATGTGTCCAAAGTATTAAGAACTCGGCAAGAATTGCGTATAATCAGTGAAGTAAACAAATTGTTTTCAATAACAATGGCAATAATGACGCATTCCCTCCTTGTCAGGCTAGTCGGCCTTGAATATAATAATTTAGAAGGCATTATAATGTTAAGCTTATTTTTGTGAGAGTATGTTCTTTTAGAAAATGCCAACAATGACCAAAACATGTTGTTCTAATCTTTTCATTATATATATATATATATATATCCGTTTACATATATATACAGTACATATATGCAGAATATACATATATAGATATACATAGATATGTATTCACATGTTCTTATTTCTTTTTTGGCAGTCTGTGTACACATCCAAAGGACAGGTGAGTGTGTGTCAAAAGGTTAATAACCTCTTTTCTTTTATTGGACATTATGCACTTGTTTGGTGCACCCAATGCTTCTCAGGTTTCAATGAAGCCAGATTCAAGTTCAAGGGTTGTACAAAAACATTAGTGAGGGAATAGTTTAGATAGTAGTTTTGTATTTTTGTATACTTTTTAAACTATATTTCTGGAGATCTGGGTATGATGACTCAACACGTCTCACACCAGAAGTCCCCAGTAGCTCTGTTCAAACATGGAGAGTACAGACTATTTTTGTGTATTTGCAAGAAATATGTTGGGGGTATTTCATATTTTCCCCAAAAAGGGTGCATAGAAATATATTAATATTAACCATTAATTGTTATATAATTTCTCCACACCTATAACCTTTGCACAGTGCCTGAAGTAAACAGATAACTGAACGCATCCACCAGGACATGATAAAAAGAGATTATTTTTGTGTAAAAGGAGAACCATCATCATCATCATCATCATCATCATGACCATCATCACCACCAGCATCATCATCAGCAGCAGCAGCAGCATGTGAATGTGCAGCAGGAATAGATGTGAGTCATTTGGCATTAACAGATCGTTGTGAGTCTAAATGTAAACTGCATGCTCTTGGGTCAGCTGATAGCATGACTGAATGTCTGTATAAAATGCTGAAGGCTCTATTAAGTCAGAGTATGGACTTTTTAGACTTAATCTAGCCCCATCTACAGGTGAATAACACTGAGTCTGTTATGGAGCCAACCTGAATCTGGCAAAGCATTTATTAGAATAATGTTCTTGGGGCAACCTGAATATAACTGCAGTGTTTAGTTAATGATTCATAGTTTCTCCTGGAGATTAATGGACGTCTTTGTTTTTCTTACAGCTAGTGAAAAATGTGGAAAGACATCTCGGGCGAACAATAGGCCACCAAAGTCGACTCGTGTGCATACCTGATGAGAGGCTAAGGTTTATGCCGTTTGGCAGAGGACGTGCGCTCTGTGCTCAGATTTAATGCTTTGTCTCTAATTTCAGCAGGTCCACGTATTTAAGTCAGAGCCAGGGTCATAAAAAAACAGGGAGAAAGAAAAAGTAAAAAAAATAAAAGATGCCCAGGGTAGGTGGTATCTAAATCAGTGAGAGCACAAAGAGGCAGGCGTCTGAGAGGTATTGACCCTGCATTGATCGTCAGAAGCTGCGCGGAGGTATTGACCAGATAGAGGAGAGACCCGGGGAGGCAGCAGCTCCACCGCTGAGAGAGAGAGAAAACTGAGAAAAACAACCATATACACTGCCTACGCTGACCTTGTGGGCTGCCGCTGTCCTACACTCTACCCCCACCCCACACACACTGATATGTGTGTGAGACCCCTGCAGAGAACCATGTAGAAAGCTCAGCTTTATCTTATTGAGGCCATTTCCTATCGTGCCTCTTACAGAGCTTCACTGAAGAGCCAGTAAAAACTGCGGCAGTCCACATGGCCTTGCGCGCACACACACACACACACACACACACACACACACACACACACACACACACACACACACACACACACACACACACACACACACGTGTATATAAAACTATCCTCAAAAGGATAGGATCCTGACTTTAGGACTTATTACCTAGACACAGGTTTCCAAACTGTGAACAAAAGTACTAACTAACTAAATATATCTAATATTTTCCAAAACAAAGCATTCCTTTTTTAACAGCATCAAGTGCAAAGCCTAATTCAAACATCCTCCGCCTTGACAACAGGTGTAGCGGCCATTTTCTCAGAGAGAAGGTGGTACTCGCGAAGTAATAGGCAATCCAGAATACAGCGGAGAGTTGGATCGCTGATGGCGGTAATGACTGATTGTGGAGATGGAGGGGAGAGGAAGCAAGGACAATGCTTTGAGGGAGAGACAGAAGGTGCATTCAGTATTTTGTCACTAATGGCTTTGATGCTGGTCAATAACCAAGCATTATTTATCTGTATATGTGCAGGAACAAGGTGTTCATCTGCACCGTGCAGCCATAGAAAACTCAGCTTGAAGCTCAAAACACAGGAAAGTCATGGGGTAAAAAGCAGAGGAAGAGGAGGGGGGTCATTAAAGTGAAAACTAGGAGCCACATGGGAGGCAGAATTTTAAATGACTCCCCTTGTAGCAAGACCAGCCCAACAGAAGGACTAAACCTCTCCCTCTCCCTCTATCCATCTCGCTCTCCCTTGCAGAGATGCAATTAATTCGGATAGAGCGTGCCAAGTGTGCAGAGATAGAGCGAGCGGGATGCGCCCTCGCACATGCCGGAGGGAGGACAGTTTCGCATTCCCCAGAACAAATACAGATTTGGGGCTTTCGGTCCAGCACGTCGTGACCAAACTTCATCTCATCATTTCCACCTTGTCTCCCACAGTTTTTTAGCTAGTGCTCAATCCTTCAGCAGCCTTGACAGAAAGAAAAAAAATCCTTCCGCCTGCACTGCTGCAGTAACCCAAACTTTTTACACCTACCATGCTCACAAGCCAATCAGTTCAAGATACTGCATTAACTCAGGTTTTAAAGAAACTGAGAACATGGAAGGTGAAACATTTGTGGGTTTTTTGATTGCTTGATTATAACCCTACTGCTTCCCAGCTGTTGATATTTCTCAAGGCCAGGATGGAGGGACTGCAGGTGGGGCTGATAGGGATGGTGAGGTGGAGTGTGAGTCATGTCATGGTACACAAAGCACGTACCATGCAAAGTGCAGGAGGGAGTGTAGCTCAGGGCCAGGGAGGCCATCGATACCAGGGAAATTGATCGTAATCAACCAAGTTACAGAGGCTGAGCAGGGATTGGCCGACGACTATCTTTCCCCCCGTTCTCCACCTCCTCCTCTTCCTTTTCCCTCATCTCTTTCCTCCATCTTATACGGTGTTTCCTCATGCAGTTTTCCTCTAAACTGAAGCAGAAAAATGTCAAATAGGAAGCAAAACAAGTGTGTTAGCCTATCCATTCTAATATTCTACATTATTGAGGTTTTTTAGTCTTGCAGGTGTTTCTCTTGTGACATATCCTCTTTGTATAAGTCAGCTTCATTGAACAAATCAAAAAGGTAAGAAAAAACATGGAAATTGGTCGCATGTTCTCTGCTGTGGCTCCACTATAATTTCTCATTTGAAGACAGTGGCATACCTGGCTGTGCAGCTGCAGCGTTAAAAAACGCTGGCCCAATTATAGCATATCACCTAGCCTTATGGTTTCCATGGCTGCACGATGCATTTTCCCGCGGGACGCACCGTGGAGAAACGAGTGTCTTATCAACCATCACCCTGGTAATAACACTCCCTCCAGCCTTTGCCGCATGTGTCAGACCTTAACGAGAACCCTGGGTGAAATCTCTCTCCCAGTCCAGCCACAGTCATTGATTTGGACTTAATCTGTTCCTACGTGTCCTCGTGAGGGTGTTTGTGTGTGTGTGTGTGTGTGTGTGTGTGTGTGTGTGTGTGTGTGTGTGTGTGTGTGTGTGTGTGTGTGTGTGTGCGTGCGTGCGTGCGTGCATTTCAAAGAGAAAAGCAGAGAGAGGGAAAGAGAAAATGGATGTTTTTCAAGATGTTAAGAAGTGTATGTGTCTTAGTGCATGAGTGCATTTTTAAACCTTGTTTCTTGTTCTATTTATGGTGTGTGTGTGTGTGTGTGTGTGTGTGTGTGTGTGTGTGTGTGTGTGTGTGTGTGTGTGTGTGTGTTCATGTGTGCCACACTTATACAATTCCCTTCCGTACACTTAAAGGAGCATCCATAAACAACACACAAGTATGGATCTTTACTTCATAATTTAACCATGGGTATGATATTTTTATATGACATCATTACATGGTTGTCGTGTAAAAATATATAATTAAAAAACAGTGAGGAAGAAAGATAACTTAATACTTACAGTTAATGTTTTGCCTTGTAGTGTTCTAGTCTTTCAGCAGAGAAAATTGAAAATACTTTAGTGAGGTTGGAAATGATTTAATTTGATTTAGCACAGAGCTGGACACTGTGGCTCTTGCAGAACAGATTTTGGCCGTGATCACTGCAGGAGCACATCTCAGTCTGCTAAAACACAAACAAATGCATATTAAACCAGCATATTTAAGCTCTCTTCATCGATGTCCTTCTGTGCGCCCGAGGCGTTGATCGTTCGGTTCAGATTGTGTCAGGTGCTTTGGGGACCATCATTTTCATAACTTCAATACATTTTCATGAGAAAAGTTAAACATTGTAATGGATCGTGTATGAACTAAAAAGATCACACCGTGGTTGTTATTCACAGCGCTGAAATCTGCTCTGTTATGGTCCAGCTTGATTAAAGCCTCTCGTCGCTGCTCAGGCATTGTTAGACCATTTAAACTGTTTGTTATTGACCTGTGAGTCATTTAGTTGCATCAGATGTTTAAATAAAGCCTAAATTATGTTTTACTAAGAGTCTGACACAGGTAAAAAAAAAAAAAAGTACAAAATGGCTTAAAGGCCCCCCTGAGCAAGGTCACTTGTAAATTGTGCTGATCCTCTGTAATTTTCTCTCTGATGAACATGCCCTTAGACATCCCTAAAGCGCTGCTGCTTATCAATAATATATTCAAACACTAAAAAAGTGATGGTGAAGGAAGTCTGGGCAAACTTCCTTCACCATCATTTATTTCACTTATTCCATTTGATCATGTAAGATGATCTAATGGCGCTTTTCCACTGCAGGACCTAGCACGGCTTAGTACGGTATGGTTAGGCCTTGGTAGGCCAGGCTCACTTTATACTGCGTTTCCATCACAGTTTACCAACTGGGGTAGTAACTATAGTAACGCAGTGTAGGCGGGGCGATCGGCTGTTCGGCGGGCGGAGCGACGCTGCGTAAAACTGCCTTGAAGTCATCTTCAATGCGAACCACAAAACCAAGACATCAGCTGTTAGCTGTTAGCCCTCAGAGCTCCTCATATCTGTTCAGAAACTAGACAAAAGTTAAACAAGTACAAACCACAGACTGTCATGGCGAATACAGTCGCTGGTCTATTTATGTCTGTAGGCCGTTGTTGTGAGTGTGGACGGAACATATACAACGTTAGCTTAGCCTGATCGATCCCATCTCCATTCAGAAAACATGCATTTTAAAAGGTTTTTCGCCTGCCGTCTTGTCTGCAGACCGGTATCAGTATGTTGTTACTTCGGCATCATTTTGAAACGTGTATTACAATTAAATCACGGTAACTTTTCCAATATGTTCATTTTGTTGTAGTTGTAGCCCCCTTGC
>NW_011346491.1:89393-92051 GCF_000735185.1 Notothenia coriiceps | reverse complement strand
TATTTGACCGTGATTTAATTGTAATACACGTTTCAAAATGATGCCGAAGTAACAACATACTGATACCGGATAGTAAAAACCATGAATTAAGGCTTTGACAAGTCTGCAGACAGACGGCAGGCGAAAAACCTTTTAAAATGCGTGTTTTCTAATGGAGATTTGGCTAAGCTAACGTTGTAAATGCTCTGACCGTCCACACTCACAACAACGGCCTATACAGACATAAATAAACCAGCGACTGTATTCGCCATGACAGTATGTGGTTTGTACTTGTTTAACTTTTGTCTAGTTTCTGAACAGATATGAAGAGCTGTGAGCTCTGAGTGCTAAGAGCTAACAGCTGTGTTGTTTTTCTGGGGAGCTCATTGAAGATGACGTCACGGCTCCGCCTACACTGCGTTACTATAGATACTACCCCAGTTCCTCACGAGTCTAAAAAACAACTCACGTCAACGCACGTAAGCAACGTGGGCGCCAACGTGGGCGCCAANGAAAAGTTACCGTGATTTAATTGTAATACACGTTTCAAAATGATGCCGAAGGTTTTTCGCCTGCCGTCTTGTCTGCAGACCGGTATCAGTATGTTGTTACTTCGGCATCATTTTGAAACGTGTATTACAATTAAATCACGGTAACTTTTCCAATATGTTCATTTTGTTGTAGTTGTAGCCCCCTTGCCAGCGATTCTCTCTGACCATTCAGCAGTCGAGAGTGTTTACGTCACTAGTTTAGCACATTCAGCCCGGTTGTTGGCCCGGTAAGAACCTCGATTTTGGAGGGCCAGAAAAAAGGTGAAAAAGTAGCCCTGAGCAGGTACTACTTTATTTTTCTGCTCATTTCATTGAACAGATGCTTTGTTCAGAATATAAACTTTTAGTTTTACATACAGTGTTAGCATATCACTATAACCCCTAGTGGAAAAGCAAAAAGAAGCGGGCCTGGTTTGGCCCGGCCCGCTTAAACCGTGCTACGTGCTGCAGTGGAAAAGCGCCATAACAACCCGATCTTGAATATTTCACTTTACTATGAATATCTTATTGTGGAATACTGTCATACAAACACATAGCTTTAATAAAAGTAAAGTTTGCAGAGCAATTATCTGTAAAACTAATCAGATTGAAAGTACAAAGATGATAAGAAAAACATATTTTCTAAAATATCCAAAGGCCAAATTACAGATATTCTTTAAAATTCAAAAACCTTTCATGTTACTGTTCCATCTTATAGTATAAATATGTTGTGAATGCAAGTTGTTTATATGCACTAATAGTTCAGTTTTGAAATTAAATCGTCATACAGCTTCTCACTGTATAGTTAATGGGACTTAAAACTATAAGTTAAAGAAAGTAAATCTGAACAGCTCCTCTCCAAAAACAGATTGTCAGCGGCTTATAATATAAAAGGCGTTTCAGCAAAAAATAACAAGGAAATAAAGACCCATCCTGATTCCATCTGTTTAGTGCTTCAGGTTAAAAAGGTACAACAGACTCCAATATGCTTTGATATATATTGTTTCATTACGGCAGTATTTATACATCGTGTTGGAAGGAAGTACTTTGTGCTATTTTTGGATATAAAGTAGAGACTGGTGTTACTATAGTGAAAATGTTGACGTGTTTGCGTTCACAAGTGAAAGAATAAAAGGGTATTATGATACAGATGGTTCTCCTAACAACAGCACAGCCAAAGAACCTTTGTATCTACTTTATGATATAGGGCTGTCAAGTTAACGCGTTAATAACGCACTAACGGAAAATAATTTTAACGCCACTAATTATTTTAACGTGCGATTAACGCATGTTTATTTGTCCTCGGCCCGCCCCGTAGTTTCAGAGCCCAAAGGCTTGACGTTGTTGTTGTTGTTGTTGTTAGTTGGATGGTGGGAAATTCTAGCGAGAGATATGGATAAAAAAAAAAGGTGTTTTAAACAGAAAGCCAAGCACACAGCTGATGCTGAAAGCCCCGCTCCTGCCGCTCGCTTGCGGCAGACCACGCTTGAAAGTTTGCCGGGGAGACGCCTGGACAACAACAGCGATAGCTAAATACGTTAGATCATTCGGATCGCATCCAACGTGTCGACTGCACGTCACAGCGCATTATTTGAGAGGGGTCTGCCAGCAGGCCTCCGCTCTCAGTACCGGAAGCGGCGATTCAGACGAACACGTTTTTTTCCCCGCCCCCCGAAGGACTCGTCTGATGGAAGTTTTCAAATCACAATGGAGACTCATCACGGAGGTGATGAGTCCGCTCACCATGCACTTTGGGTCGGCCTTGGTCACTCAGCTTGGTCGTCAAGCCTCCTTGGCTGGCGGTCTCGGCCCAGCCACCCGGGAGGCTCCACCCCAGTGCAAAACGGTAAGCAAATAGTCACTCTCCTCTCTTGTTTGTTTTTACCAGTTTAGGCGAATTATATACCTACTCACCCCCTTCCCCCCCGTCTTGCCGACCTGTGTCCGGCACCCCACCTGTGGGCTCCCTGCCCGTCAACAGCAGCCATCTCCTTTGCCCAACTTAATCACTGTTAGTTATTTTGGCCCCTTTATCCCGTGAGCCACCTCCGCCCGTCTAAGGGGACAGTTGAGGGCAATGTAAGGAGGTACCACGTAACTCACGTTTTCCCGGATCAGTTGACAAATGCCTCTTGGTCCGACCCCCTCA
>NW_011346491.1:87134-89135 GCF_000735185.1 Notothenia coriiceps | reverse complement strand
ATTGTTCCCGAAGATAATAAACAAACATTTGCATAAAGCACATTTGTCCACTCATATGTTGATAAGAGTATTACAAACTGGAAAAATATTCCTCTAAGGTACATTTAGAACAAATAAAAAATGTGCGATTGATTTGCGATTAATCGCGATAAAATATTTTAATCGACTGACAGCCCTAATTATATATCATATTCTCAGTTTAAACAGCAACCGTTGTGTGTTTAGCATTTATGAGTGAAATCAACCCACTTCTATTCTAACAGCTGAGAGTCATTTTGAGCCAGTCCAATATGCATGTGTGTATAGAGAGCTGCGTGGGTGGGCGGAGGTGCTGGTGGTTTGGAGAGTAAACATTTTATTCATTCATACCCAAGTGAGATTTATCCTTTGCTATTTAGCACATTTACCTCAACATGAAGCCTGATCTCACCGGGAAGTTCGGAATTATTCTTATGAAATTATATTTGTAAAAAAATGTGATAATATATTAACACACTGAGGGTTCGTCGAGGTGAAATAAATAACACATTAACTGAATATATAGGATGGTAAATATGTTTGGTAAAGTAAATGGCCAATAAAAAAATGTCAAAATCAAATCATTTAGTTTTCATTTTAATAAATTACAATATAACAATGACCCAGAAAAAGTGTATTGAGCATTCTTATATTTTAACATACTTTAAAACATAAAATGAAAGCCAAACGAACCACATTTGTATTGTGTAAAGCAATTATAAACTCCAGTTTTTCACATACTGTATGGATGAGAATGGCATTTCTATCCCTAGAAGTTTAATATGACCAACATCTATTTTAATTGTTTGATAGTAGAATGTCCCTGTTTCCTTAGTTGCTGATCTTTCTCATAACACACATTTGGAACAGCATTGAATGCGTCAGTCTGACCATATTTTCACTATAGCTGTTCTGATCGGTAGTCATCCATGAGGGACCATTTAGCAACATTTCAATCTGAAAATCTTGTTCTCAATCAATTGATTAGAGAATGCACCAATTTCGAGGGATCAATAGTATCGGCTGCATTGATTTCTACAGTCCACAAGAGGAGCATTCAGGGAGGATGCACTATCATTTTAAATTAACAGATTATTCATCAGGTTTTTTTTCAGAATGATGTGAGAACTATGGCTACATTTCTGATATAATATTCCTTTTATTTGTGTATTTTCACACAGTAGATTGAAACCTCAAACAACCATGTGGTCTGGTAAGATCATGCCTAAAAATAACTTTAAGAAAACCTCTCTTTGCTATTTACATACAGCACAGTGTTTTTCTCAGTAGTCATCCAGTAAAACAAGGGTCACTGCTGACTCCACAGCCCTCTGGCCCTTGTTCTCACTTGCAAAGGTTGTGTTTTTTTCTTCCTGTTAGTCAGACTTTTACAAGCAACATTCCTGCCTCCTCAACAATTGGACTGCATCAGTTCCTGCTATCTTCTCGTACGAAGAAGGTGGCGAGCGAGCCGAGGGGGCCAGCCCGTGCAGGGCATTGGGAGGAGGGGGGAGGTGCGTGTCTGCTGGCAATGAGGGTGAGTAGATCAGTGCGGCTCAGAGTCTGTGAGGCGGTGATAAGATTCCAGGATTTTCCCAGTGTGACAGGCCTGCTCACCAAGCCGTACACTCCTCTGCATGAAGAAACCCCCCCTCCCCCAAACCCTCGGGCTGCTACACCTCAGCAGCCCCTGTCACCTGCAGCCACACCCCAAACACAAAATCTTAATCTCTTAGTTTTTTCGGTCCCAGGTGAATAAATGTGAAATACAAAAGTAAGTATTTCTACTTTCCGGTTGTGTGCTTTCGACACTACACTAGTTGTGCTGTCTCTTTCTTTTTCCTCTGGCTCAATTCTCTTCCTTTATCTCAGCCTCCCCCTCCCCTCTCCCTCGGATGGCAGGTCAGGCAGTGAGCTGTACGGGCTCAGAGGAGGTAAGGACGCCGCGGTGCACATTAATAATGAAAGGCCTTAGCCACCACT
>NW_011346491.1:69680-87030 GCF_000735185.1 Notothenia coriiceps | reverse complement strand
GGGGGGGTATATAGCTACTCTCTCCAGCCCACGGCTCGCCAAGCTGATCACGAGCTCGTACACAAGATCCCCGTACTGGGCCTTCCACCGAGGAAATGCACTAATTAAAAACACTCAGCACTACGGCAGAGACAAGAATCTGCATCTATTTCCCCACCTGGATATGAAAGAGTGACTCTGGGGCCGTGAAGGGAAAAAAAATCACTGAGAATCATCACGAGCAGGAAATGGAAATTCGCTCTAGTGTCACAGACCTGAGGCATTATAATCAGTAATTACACCATGTGAGATTGACCACATTTCAGAAAGGTTTTTTTTGGGGAATTAGCATTGCTTTAACTAGTCTTTATCCAAACTTCTACTCCATGTATGCTTGACGCATCCAGACACTTTATCCAGGCTTCTTCTGGATTGACTTAATAGCTCTGAAAACAAACTTCCAATCAGTAATCCATGACTAGTAAAGATATTCCGGTTGTAAATGTCACGAGAAGGCTCAGAAGAGTGACAGAGAGTTAAAAAAATCATGTGGGAGGATTTCCCAGAGGTGTAATGAAATTTGAAGAAACACTGCAATCAGAATTGTTCTTATTCAAACATCTTTTAAATCATTTTGGTTACATCTTAGCATAGCAAGGCTCCATCAGTCATTGCACTGTAGGAAGATATTACATAGGCAGTGAGAGAAGTATCTCAGTCAAACCAAGGACATCATGGTCATCCATACCGCCGCCTGATTTACTTTTAATGAGTTCTGCTCACGTCCGAATCTTTGATGAATTTTCCAACACCATCCAATTATGAAAGATAAGGGAACACTTTTTTTGAAACTCATGGAAAATGTATTTTTAAAGCTTCTTTTTGTCCAGCAGTTTTTTTGGGGGGGGAAACAACATGCAAATAGACAAGAAGACAAACATCAGAATTGTAAATTTCGACACAAATACATGCATTCCTTTTTATTCACAAAACCAGTCCAATTTTCTAAACGAATACAAAGATTGGTTATTTTTAAAAGCTGTAGCTACCCAGCAACATAACAAAATCATGAAATATAACAAATAACCAACAAAGTAAAAAGAAATGTAATCTTGTCTCAGTGCGTTCAGTAGGGTAGACTCAGAGCAAGTGCTGTTTCTTAGCATTTTTTGCCCTGAGCAGTTTTGGCACATGCTCAGTAGGGCCAGAGTAACATTGGGCTGCCAGTTTCACTAAAGGAAAAGTTTGGAGTTGCAGAAGAGGGCTGATTGAAGAGATTACAGTAGTGGCAAACCCAGAAGAGTCTCTGGAGATCCGCCTAACACAGGGGTGTCCAAACTTTTTTCACTGAGGCCCACGTACAGAAATATATTCGAAGGGCTGGGCCATTCACTAGAGGTGAGGTATATTGCATCATAAGTGAAGTTATAGGTTATCAAATCCAATCAAATCTAGCTCAATTATTCTTGATACTTGAATTTGCATTAAGAAAATAAACAGCCCATATTTCACTTATGTTGTTACAAAAAATGTTGGCAGCTCATTCCTTAAAACAGAATCCTCATACTGCTTATAATAAGGGGAAATAGGAAGGGTATATTTCAAACTTGTTATGCAAATAAGGTATTGGGCTTTTTTTTATCAACTAAGATGTGATATAAAATGTTTTCCAATGTAATTGACTGAATTTATTTGAAAAGTGGGAATACTAATGTGTATTATCTGTTTACTATACATATATATTAAAAAGTACAATCGAAGAAAAGCACAAGTTTCAGGTGTGGGCCATATTCCATTATAGTTTAAGAATTTTCTGAGGGTCATTCAAAATGGACAGCGGGCCGCAGTTGGCCCCCAGGCCGTAGTTTGGACACCCCTAGCCTAACATAACATTACTTTTTCACTTTAGTTTAACTTGTAAAATTCAATTTTCTCCCTTTTTTCTGTCTTTAAAAGATACCCATCGATCCGTCTGAAAACTAGACCCTTCAACAAAATGAATTATAAAATAGACAAGGGTTTAAGTAACATAATGGTGAAGAATTACGATAATGTTTTGCCATTAGCCACTAGTTTTGAAATATAGCTGTAAATTTACATTCTCTACACAAGTACTGTATCTTTCCACACATGAACAACATTAACACCAAACACAGAAATTAGTTGATTGTCCACACTCAGTCCGTCATTTCTGTTTCTGGCAATGAGACAGTTCCATGTTTAAGCGGCAGAAAAAAACCTGCTGGAAAAAGGACAAAAGGTACCAAAATGGAAACATAGAAAAGGGAATGAAAGTTGCCATATGCTTTTCTTTACGCTTCATTTTTGGTTCAAGGAATAAGCAGGTGCATCCATTACCCCGATTGATTCTTTTTTTTGTTCTGCTTTGTTTTTTTTGTTGTTTTTTTCTATCATTTTATGTGTTGCTTGTTTTTGTTTATTAGCCAGTGTCTGTTTCCGGAGACAATCCAGGAGTTGGCATTGCACTTGATGGCAGAGCTTTGGGTAGGAGTGGAGGAGTCCTACTGGAACCACCTGAACGCCGCTCCTGTAGGAAGCATCACCTTCATGGAGAAAACAGAAGACAAGGTGGGGAGGAGAGGGGGAGGAGAGGGGGGAGAGAGAAGAGGTGTTAGAGTTGTTAATGAAAAACAGCACATTTATACAAGTGTTTGCAAATATACACCCCAAATCTACAACTTCACTGGGAATCTATAATTTCTTCACACTTTAAAAAGAGGAATGTTTTTCTGATTTTATTTTGTTTAGGGCTACAATGATTAGTCTCATTATGGATTTATCTAAAAAAAAAGTTATGTGAATAAAGGAAAATAATAGACGTTATCAGAGACAAAGGTGGAGTCTTCATATTGTGTTTTTTTACAACTAAAAGTCCAACATCTAAAGGTACTGAATTTACCATGTAAATCAACACTCAAAAGCAGAATATCTTTAATGGGGCCCTATTGTGCTCATGTTCAGGTTCATATCAGTATGTCGTGTCTCTACTGGGACATGTCTCCATGCTTTAATGTTCAGAAAGGTCTTTATTTTTCTCATACTGCCTGTGCTGCAGCACCTCTTTTCACCCTCTGTCTGAAACCAGAGCCCAGTTTGCTCTGTTGGTTAGCTGGCCGGCTCTGTTGTGATTGATCAACCGCTTAGAGATGTCCCGCCCCTTAGCCTATCACATACGAAGTGTAAGAGCGCTAGCCAATAGAAGCGCGAGTGTTACATCGTGATGTCACTAATGGCGCATTTCCACTACAGCGCGGAGCCGTGCCCGGCCCGTTTTTGGTTGCGTTTCCACTCGGGGTAGTTCCGGCTAGCGGGTACTTTTTCACAGTTTTCTGGCCCTCAAAAATCGAGTTTCTTTCCGGGCCAACAACCGGGCCTAGTATGCTAAACTAGTGAGAGAATCGCTGGCAACTACTGTACAACAAAATGAACATATTTGACCGTGATTTAATTGTAATACAGGTTTCAAAATGATGCCGAAGTAACAACATACTGATACCGGGTTAGTAAAAACCATGAATTAATGCTTTGACAAGTCTGTAGACAGACGGCAGGCGAAAACCTTTTAAAATGCGTGTTTTCTGAATGGAGATCAGCTAAGCTATAACGCAGTATATGCTCCGACCGTCCACACTCACAACAACGGCAAATAAACCAGTGACTGTATTCGCCATAACACAGACAGTCTTCGGTTTGTACTTGTTTAACTTTTGTCGAGTTTCTGAACAGATATGAGGAGCTGTGAGCTCTGAGCGCTAACAGCTAACGGCTGATGTTTGCATTGAAGATGACGTCACAGCTCCGCCTACACTGCGTTACTATAGTTACTACCCCAGTTCCTAAACTGTAATGGAAACGCAGCATAAAGTGAGCCTGGCCTAACAAGGCCTAACGAGGCCTAGCCATACCGTACTAAGCCGAGCGAGGCCCTGCAGTGGAAAAGCGCCATATGTTACTGAAGTAAACAAAGGAGTCTAATCAAGGCATTTCAGACAGGGGGGGAGAGAAAGGATTTTAGACCTTGCAGACCATTTACATGCACAAAAATCTATATAACACACTGAAGGAATGGGAAAACCCCAAAAAGCATGAGAGGGCCCCTTTGAGTTTATTAAGGAAATCCAACAACCAGTTGATTAGCTTCTATTCCACTCTTTCTTCCAAATGTAAAAACTCCTGCATTGTGTGACCCTCTCTCCTCAGCACAGCTACCGGAACAGTCTTTAGTCTGGCTTCACACACAAAACCCGATATCCCACATTTATTATTTAGCCACCACACGCGTAGCTCTCCCACAGCATCATCAATGATTTTGCCGGTCTCTGTCCCTCACTCTCTCGCACTGAGGCGTTCTCTCTCTCTTATTGCAGTGAGCAGAGTGGCACACATGCATTGAGCTGCAGGGCTCAGCCGCGGCCTGACAGTCAGGAGATAGAGAGCCGCTCGTGGCGTCCTGCAAAGTGCAACTCTACTGCAGCACGGATTCTTCCAGCTCTGCCTGGAGCTCGGCAAACATTTATGCACCCACACACACTCTCACACCGAACCAATATGTATTCAAGTGCAGTCACACACCTCCACACACAGTGGCACGTTAACCGACACTCACAATACACCCCCGAAATCACACCAAACAGTGAAAGTGTTAAAATAAAATTCTCATACAGGATGGATTCAGATTTACTTTTCCATCTACAGCAGAGGGTTTTATATGGGATCGCTAATACTATGAGATAAACACACACATGCATACAATCACACTTATCTAATGGAAAAGGAAACAGAACATATACATCTACATCATGCTCACACTGCAAGCAAAAAAAAACACAAATATGTTTGTTTTTTTGTGCATATGTGAACTTTTGAAAAAGTGTAGACAGCACGAATCAAATTGAATCTGATCTTTTTTATTCTGATAAGGGCAACTTTCATATGTTGTGTTAAATCTCAGCAGTGTTAACAGTCATATTGGACTTCCTGATTCTCTCATGGACCTGCAGCACTAGTCCCAACTCTTTGCTGGTGAGTCACTGCCAAAAAACTGCCAAACAAAGAGAAATCAGAATGTGTATCAATATTGTCAAGTTTTTCATCTCGATTGCCCTTTCAAAGTTAAATACAAAATGATGAAGGGATCCTGATGTAATCCTAATCAAAATAATAATGTCTAACCTGAACATAATCAAACTTAAAATATGTTGTGCAGTTCTGAGGTACAGCTGCAGGGAAATTATTAGGTTTCAACAAAGGTATCAGAAGCAATTAGGCCATTAGTTCCAAAAAGCCCAAAAAAAACAATACCAGCAATTATTATTTCAGGCCCACTTAAACCATTCCTCTACTTTTGAATCAGCAGTGTACTTTTGAATGCTTTTGTTCATAACTGGACATGAAACTGGGCGGCAGCGGGGTTCGTGCTCCACAGGCTTCATTTACTTTCATTTTGAAAGTTAACTCCTGCTGACCAAATGAAACATTTTCGCTCAGGTAAAAAGACTTCAAACAAGGGCATTACTTTGCTGGTCTCGGTCTAATTTAGCCCACACTGGGCTTTATTTGATAAATGGACTCAATCAGGAATAATCTGACAGCAGAGACACTGAGTACAACTGTGCTGTTCATAACCCGAATATGCACGTGCCAGTTCAATTCAGACTCACAACTTCATATCAAAGATGTAGCAAATGCATACATATTTAGGAAGTCCTTTGAAAGATGAAAGTTAATATGGACGGCCATCTGAACAGCCAACATATTGCCAACATTATTTCACGGTCTGTGTGTTAAGTATCGTTGGCTCGCCATCCGTCTCTGTGGTGACCTTTCTGAAGCAGCTCAGCTGTTACGAAGACAGTCAGAGGGCAGCAACATCTGCCGCTGCCACAGATGTCAAAAACTTGGTAAAGGCCGGACTGACCATGATGTAATGTGTGGGGAGAAAAATAACACAACCCCGCATTGAGTATAAATCCCGTTTTCTCCTCACTATCAAACATGAGCAATCAATGTCAAATGGCAGCTGATCAGGGATAGAAAAAGCCTTCTTTCAGCATCACTGATTGTACAGGTTCAAACAGATGGATTCTGTGGGTGTGAAGTGGCCAATCACTAAAATCGATGGGCGATGAACAAGAGCATTTTTCTTAGCATAGCCAAACTGTTTGTGTGCTACACACAACTAAAGCAAAAGAAAGAGGTATTCTTTATTTCTCACACCAACTGGGCTAAATCCAGCACAACTTGTAATAGCTGTTGTTCGGTGTTACTGATGCAAATTCCCGTAAGCCACTTTAAGCCGTGATGAATTCTGCCTCAAGGTACCGCTGAGCCTTCCGGTTGTTTTTTCATAGCTTTATCATCAACAATTGTAAGGATCCTCTTATCAACACCCACAATAACAAAAAAACTCAAACCATAAACGAAAAGCATCTCTTCATGCAGAAGTGCACGTGGGATGTTACACTGTCTGCCGCTCACAAAGAGCCCGAGTGTAAACCTTTAAAGCTTCTGTATCTAAACACCAATGACCTCCAGTTGGCACACACACTCACTGTTTGTCTGGCCCTAGGGGCAAAGCTTTTCTGCTCTCTGTCAGAGGTCAATTGTGAGTGATATGTAAATTTGATACGATTTCTCTTTATGAACCCAAGCTCACATTTCATAGTCAGGGCAGGGCATGGTTAAAGCATAAAACATGCCCAATCTTTGTCTTGATCAAGCTAGATTTATTAGAAAATGTAAAAGAAATATGGATGTTACAGTTACATTAGGTTTATTTTCTGAGAGCATAACCTGATGTGCCTAAAATACTAATGTTATGTTTGAAAGAACATCCATAACATTCATCTGTTTGCGACTCATATATATCAATATTCCAATTACTGTATATAGACTATTCAGCAATGTTTCTATTATATTCTATTTTATATTATTTACGTGTACTATTTGATCTGTTTTATTGTGTTGGACAGTTGGAGCAGACTGTGACCTAAGATTTTCATTGTCATGACTACACTGTAGCTATGAACAAATTACAATAAAAGCTTTGAAACTTGAATACAGTTAACACAACTTGCATAGATGCCAAAAAAGACTTTTTCTGATCATCTAGATGTGATTTGCCCTGAAAATTCTATAATTGGTGCTTACTGTGTGGATTACCACTTATTTTACAAACACTATCACTGCCTTAAGGAGGCTGTTTCCTTCATGCACAACAGGCTGTGTTCAGTACAACTTGGATACCACTCTGCTTCCTCTATCCTCTCCAACTTGTCCCTGTCTGCCCAGCAACTTGCCCACGCGTCCGTGTGTCTCGGTGTCAGTCTGCGTGCCTGTCAGCTTGCATGAGCCTCTTCTGTCCTGACAGTCTGGTGTACGGTGTCTGGGAGGCAGGAAAGACCATGAGGGAATACGCTGCTCCCATATCAACGTCTGATACTGTCATATGGCCCCCAATGGACAAAATTAGTAGGTGTGGGTGTGTCTGAGAAGCATTGACCCAACCAAGGAATTTTACTACCATATATTATTTTATAAGCGTATAAAGACAAAAACTCCAGTCTTACCACATGATATTTTTTATATTACACCCCCCGGTGAAATACATCCTGAACGTACAGTGACATACAAGTAAAAACAAAATATATTACAACTTCCTAACCCCGACTGTGTTCCTTTCACTCTGTGTTGAACGGCATCGCTGAGACTGACACCACTGGAGGGTATTCAGACGCAGAGCATAAAGAAACTGCCTTCCCACTTATTTCTCTCAAATGTAGCATTCCCAGAATAAATCCAGACATCTTCAGCCAGTGAGCTATGAGGTGGCAAAGGCCCCAGCATGCTAACTCCCCCTCACTTGCCAATTTTACGCTCCTCTTTGAGCTGCCATGAGCTTTCAATGGAGACCGTCAACACCCTTAAAATAAGCACACTGCTGCTGGACTGCACTTGTGTACCAACGCGTTTCCGCTCACAGGCTCGTACAAATACAGAGAAATACAGTAACACTACATGCAGATTCAGAACAGTCATTTTGACTCTGTGCTCACAAGTGTGGGTTGCAACCAAATCTCTCAAAACTGTCTGATAAACTGACTTCAAGGCACAAGTTAAATAAGACCTCATGCCCCTTTAAAGATCGCGAGTTTAACAGCCGGAGCCGACGGAGATGTGCCGCTCTATCTTTGATTGGAGGAGGATGTGACACTCAGGGCTGTGTGAGCTACAGCTGAGGCTCACTGCAGTTCACTCTGAAAGCCAGGAAGATCTTCTTCTCTGGCATAGGTGCGGCCCAAGTCTAAGGGGAATTAAGAGGAAGGAGGAATGTATCTTACAGAAGCTTTGTTTAAAGACAATACCAAACGGTCACTGACATTATTACATCTTTACTTATTACTGACATTTACGATTTACTGCTTCCTCTCTCCTTACTCGGTACATCCTCCGTGAATTCCTTCCTCTGACTTTTATCTTGTACTGACGACACCACGCTCATGGCAGAAAGGCCCAGGCCGTATTCTCTGATCTAATCATCTGCAGAACAATAGCTGTTGACTTAATAACAAAGCCATTGGAGACAACTACTAGACTGCTAATGGGAGATGTATGAGTGCATGAGGACAAATAAAAAGCAGGCAAAATTGAAAATGGTGTACTGCTTCCAGAGCAAAGTTGATAGTGTGTTGAAAATCAAGTTTAGGGCAAAGAGGTAACAGGTTGCAGACCAGATGCATTTTAAATGTAGTCAGATATGTTGCAATGCAGAGAGGTTTAGTCACTTTATGTTTCTTTAAGATCAAACTTTACAGTGTCAAATCATATGAGAAATGTGTAATGCGAAGCACATGACTAAGAGGGGAATATTACCGAGATTACTCTGTCACAAAGATTTTATTTCATGCCGTGGGTTGTCGGGTGATTGAGGTTATGGTTTGATTCACGCTTTCTGTGTGGGCTGAAGCCGCAAACTTTGGCACAAATGCTTCCTGCTTTTTTCCATGTCAGTGTCATGACTAAGACATCCAGGACGCTCCAAACTTGTAACTCTTATAAAAAGGCATTACTCTCACATTTCACTGTTGTCACATTGACTATTCATGTTTTCACATCCATTGATAACTGGTCCAACTGTAGGCTCACATTATTGACATTTTGGCTAAGTAAAAAAGTGTCTGCGTTCAAGTCTGATTGACTAATCTAAAAGCTATTTTTACAGATTGATGGATTTGACAAAAACACTGATTTTGTGCAGGTAAGATATACATAATAGAGACGTTTTGCCCGCACAGCAAACAAACAATATTTGTCTAATATTGTCACATGATAAATGAAGTTGCAAGCAGAGATGAACCCTATCACTTTAGGTCTTTGTTTGACTAACCCATTACATAAGTACTTTCAGATGTTAGGAGTACAAAATGCGTGCAAGTTAATTACAATACATACAATTACTTGAGCCAATAAGCACACGGCTATTATACTTGGTACTCATGGCAGATTATGGTACCCTGGGGTGTCTGTCTTTCATATGAGGTGGCCTCTGGCAACATCAGCAGACTGACGTTTTGAGCAGAATGATGACCTATATCAACATCAACACTCATGAATATTCAAGCCCCCTTGGGTTTGGCATCACTGGTGTGAACGACTGGTATTAGGCTAACTGCCATGACAACATCAATTGCAAACCATAAATTAAAACAGAATTCCTTTCTGTTGCAGACGTTGAGTCGTACCACCTACATAGCGAGCTGACACATCTCAGCCTTTTGCTGAATTATCAACTTAGACAAATGAAGCCTCTCATTAATTTGCATCTGAACAATGCAACAGGGAAAAAAACAAAAGGAAGTCACATCAGCCTGATTCTCAACTTCTAGAAATATTGTCCCTTAAAGACAAGCATTTCAATCCTTAAACTTCACACCATCCAAAGGGACCATGCCACAATTCATGTTTCAACCTTTTTACTGTCATAAAAAACATTTGCACCTTTGTTTATTCCAAAATGTACCATGTCATGTGTTGAGATCTTTCATTCCAAAGATTATTGTCATCATTTAAAATTATTGGTTTGTTATTGGTTTGATGATGTGCAGATTGTTCACATTAATTTCTGCTTTACAATTCAACTAAAACACATACATGATCTTCACTGTGATGGATAACCTATAGCCAACAAGTTCCACATTTGTAAACAATATGCCATACCAGAAAGCATTGACTGTTGGTAGGAAATCCTCTGTTTAAATATATGGTTTTGTTAACCCTGCCACTAATGACCTCTTCCTTAAAAGTTACTTTCTCGCTCTGAAGTAAAGTCACTTCCTTTGCTCCTAATGGACAACATTTCTACGGCTTTGTCCCTTGAATGCAAACACACTGTATGTACTTTTATCTGTATGCTGGTATGCTGAAACAACTCATTATGCAAATGTCCTTGAGAGGACATTATCCTCAAGCAAATGTAAACTCTCTGCTAAAGAACACTATGGCATGCTTTCAAAAAGGGTTAGTAAGTCATTAATACTAGAGGTATGTTTAAAACAAGCAGAACATTGACATGGCCTTTAAAAAGATCAAACCCTTGTGCACAAACAAGTGAAAAGGTTTAAATATTCATGTCAATGTTAAACATGAACATTCACTAATTGAGCTTTAGGTTAATATTGCATAAAAATTACGCAACTCTGTGCCACTGAAAACTCTACACAAGGAGCCCTTTAAGGAGCCTTTCACTGTGGATGGCCAAAAGCAGCACATGAGGATTGGACAAGCAACATATCACACAAAGAAGAGGCCAGGCTGTCACCCACAATCAACATCATAAAGAGAAAGAAGTAAAGCCATTAGCAGTTTGAAGCAGAGATCCAGTTTGTGTCAATTAGACCAGAGGCCTCTCCACTGGTTCCCGTTCACACTGTGTTACATATCCATCAATTCACTAATGCCAAAGTGACACGATTATCCATTGATCTAAAAAGTTTATTTCCTTTGAGATGGAACATCTGCTGAAATTGATTTCATGATTGGTCATTCTGCCATCACATGCTGGCTTAGTTAGGCCACTGAGTGCGATGGAGGTAACAGACAGGACGTTTGGAGGGACATTTAGATGAGCAGGACTGTCACCGGAGAGAAGGCCAGCGGCAGCAAAAAGAGGGGATGAGGTGGGGGGGCGCATGTGCCACACTGACACCTGGTGCTCCAGATGACAGCTCTGTGGCCAGATGGACCTTGCTACATGCACACAAACACGCAAACATACCCACGCATGTACACTTATACACAAACTGTACAAATATTTACAATTACTGTCACACTGCCTCCACTCATACCTAATGATTCTTTACTATTAAGACATATGGACAAGGAGGGTGCCCATGAGAGAGGGCCTTGTGTTACCTTTAGATGAGTAATTTAGCCTTCCAATTAAAAGATGCTGACAGGATGATTGTGTTGTTTTGGTGGACAGATTAAAGACACCCCATGGTGACTGCTTACGCTGCACATAGCCATCACTCACCACCTGTCATTTCCCTGCCTGTGGAGCCATCACCCCACCAAAAAGCCCCCCTGTAATATGTCCCCGGAAGGGAGTGACACTAAAGTGAAACCCAGAAGGTGTAATGCTAAAATTTGAGATGTTTGCAAATCTGTGTGTAATATTTTTGAAAGATTTTACAGCTGTTTTCTGTTTTTAGTTCCTACATTTCTGATCCCACAATGACAATTTAACTTAAATGTTTTAGGCCTATTTCTACGGGAACTCTAAAGAATAACCCACAATGCAACAGCATATCATAACACTTACCTCCAGAGCAGCAGAGGGCTTCTTCTTCAGTTCGTCACATTTACGAAACTTGCAGATCTGGTGGCCTGTTTTGCGATTCCGGCAGCTGCTGCATTGGTCGCAGTTAATTCGCCGTCGGCAAGGTTGGCACATGCCGCAACGTTTTCGCTTCTTTTTACCGGAGTTGATAGCAGAGGCCAGCTCGCTCTGCGCTGGGTACTCGGCCAGGCCGGCCATGTGTAGTGCGCTGTCCGCCAGAAACACTCCAGCCGGCGTCATGATGAAAAGCCCCGGGTTGAAGGGGAAACCACCCCCAATTCCATATGGGAAGTCAACAGGACCACCTACGGCGTCCGTGACAGACGTACCCTCCAAATCGCTACCCCCCGAGCCTGAATCTCCACCGCCAATTCCCATACCCATGCCCCCAGGCAGGAGCATGTGCTCCATACCGGCCCGCTTCAAAAGTGCTGCTGCCTGGGCAAAGTGCAGCAGGCCATTCTGTCCCTCGAGCACCTGTTCCAGGGTTCGGTCCAACTTGGCTGCCATCAGAGCAGAGACAGTGGGCTGCGGCTGCGGAGGCGGTTGAGGCTTTGCCGAGTGGCGCTTAGTCTCACTATTGTCCTTGTGTCCATAGCTGGTGGCAGATGAGACTGCTGTGTACTGGGAGAGGGTACGGGACTTCTTAAGGCTCTTACTGAGGGGCTCACTGATGATGCCACAGCGGTTCCTGCGCTCTATAACAGGAGAGTCTTGTTTGCTGTTGCTCCGCTCCTGGTCCTCTGTCCGGCCCCCCTCCGACAGCCCGCTAGACATGGTCCAGAGCGTACGTGACTAGGGTTGGGGGTGAGGGTGGAAAGGGGGCAGGAGTGAGCGAGGAAGGGGAGCAAAGACCTTTTCTCGGTCAGTTCTATGCCCCTTTTGAGAGTGGTGCCTCACCTAAATGGACCAATCAACCAGCCAACAGGCAGGCCCCGGAGCCTTTAGCCCGCACTACAGCTCAGCCCTCATCCACGTTCTTCCATGGGCCTTCAGAAAAAAAACCTTACATAAGGAGAAAAGAGGGGCAAATTAATCATTAGTAATCAGTTATTAAAAAACATTGACAGAATCACCCTTAAAGTTGATATGGCAAACCTGTTGCATACATTAGGGATCTCCTGACTTAAGTCTAAAATTATCCAGTTTTATCTCTGTTTTTGGTCCCTACCAACTCCTGCAAAAAACATCTAGCTGTTTAGCTGCTAAATTCTCCACTATGCTCACCAATAGTTGCTACATGTGTTACCTGTCTGCTACCTTTCTGCTGCAGTAGGTGTAGCTTCAGAGAGTTTTCGCTGCTATAGCTTAAAAGAGTTTTAAAAGAGCAATGAGTGAACCAAAACAGTAAAGTTGCGGCAGGTCAACTATTATCTGAAAATTGCAGTAAAGCACTGTAAAGCAGAGGCGTATCTACATCTGGAAAAAAGCTACAAAAAAATGTGGGTACAATTAGAAAAATAATAAATACAATAATGTTTAATAATATAAAATTATGCAAACAATTTGTTTCTCATCATATCATATATTTTGGTTTACCTAGTTTTCAACACTTGTGGTTGGTTCAGTATTTCAGTAATATTGTTTGTTTTGTTTGTTTGTACTCATAGTTAAAACTAATGTAAATATTTTTTCCGTTAACATCTTGCGTTGACGTCACTTCCTGTTTAGTTCCGTCCGGATCAGTGACTTCCGGTTCACGGGAGGATACTACTAGCCTAGTGATCATGCTAGTGATGGCGAGATGAAGCCTTATGAAGCTTTGAAGCTTTCCAGCCAATTGGTTCGTAAAAGGGTTCATCTCATGAGGCTTCATCATGGGCCTCATTTGAACACAAACCCCCCTGTGGTCAAAGTGTGTAAAACAGCCAGATTGGACATCTCAACAGTGTGCTGTATCTCATACCGAGTTCCCAATGAGTAAAGCCTTGGAATAACTCTCAACAACGAACATTAAATCATATTTTCATTTTAACAATATTGTTTTTATTCCAGTTTATTGATTGTGATTGAAAAGCCTATGGAGGCTGGTAAACATTGCAAAGAGGGATTTGTATTCCTTAATAATATTCATAAACTTAACCATGTTGTAGCCTGAGAAAGGCTAAACCATATCAAAGAATACATTTATTAACTACATATCTCATTTAGCTGTAGCTTTTATATACAAAAAAAAAAACGTATTGTTCAGTCGTTGAACCAGGGACCCTGCGGTCGTGAGTCAACTGCTTTCTAGCTGAGCCACAGGCTCACAGCACACACACTGAATTTCCCTGAAAACACTCTACAATATTTATTCCTGTATTTATTCATTTATTTATTCATGTTTTTATTCCTACATTTATTTATGCTTGTATCTATTTATACTTATGATATGTTCCGACCTCTATATAAGTGAGGGTCTGAGCTCTTTTAATTCCATTCCATTCCATGGTTCTTATTATACATCCATGGGTATTATGAGCGTTGTGGTTCAACGGTTCAAACATGGGTTCAACCGATCGGAATCGCTTTCTGAAGCAGTCACGTGGTATCGACAGGCAGCGAGGCTTCGTTTGTCATCGATGACGTTACTGGCCCAAAACGATACAAGCCTCGATACGCTTCACAAAATGCTTCGGGGATTACTCGACACACGCTCCGAAGCCTCGGCGCAATACATAACATCACTACTACTAGCGCATTAACGCATTTTTAAAAACGCTACAGGCAGTGCATGCTCTGAGTCTGAGAGTAAAACACCTGATCCAGTAGAAGATCGTAGAGACAATGCCGTAAGTAAAGTTGTAAAGATTCTGTTAAAAATCATGTTTGCTAAGTAATAAAAACTGGTCTATTTATTTACATGAACAATAACAGTATATGTATATGAGTCAACAGCAATGCTAGTAGCCATGCTAAATGCTACCCACAGTGCAAGTACCACGTTTATTCATGTTTATTATCCAAATATTCCTACTGAGGCTAAACTTCAAGGTTGATGAGAGAGGGGTAAATGTTGTTGGAATTTGAATAAAATTCACCAGGAGAGTTTTCTTGACTATCATAACAAATTCCGGTGGTTGGAGCTTAAAATAAATGAATTTGAAAATGTACATGGCACTAAGGACCACTCCAATGTTTATATCCAATTAAACAGAAAAGGGGGCCCCTAAACGCACTCAAAATAATTCTTTATTTTGTATTCCCTCAATTGTTGTTACCCCTCTAAATCTTAAGACATTTGTTTATAAATCACACATCTTTTCCAATTTAAACCAAATTGGTGTTATGTTTAACATTCTTAATTGTACGCTTAATGCTGCATTGTACATGAAAATATGTGATTGTGTGTGCTATATCTCGTTAAACAAACGCACACTAGTTTGTGTTTAATTGCAGATGTGGTTGCGCTCCTTAATGTCCTAATGTGTTACCTTATTTCCCTCTTGATGGTTCCCAGTGGAACCTTTTGATCTACCAATCTGTGCTTTGTGAACACAAATGACATAACTCTCAGATTTAAATAAAAAAATGTTAAGGTAAAGTTAGTCATTTTTATTTGAGTCATCTCCAGTATTTATCTGTTATAAATGCAATTTTAATAAGCACTATTTGAGACCGACTTTATACATTAATTGTATTGCCCTGACTGCAGTTTAGTCATTTATGAAATGTTGCATTTATTGACTAACAATTACATGCTCATTGATCGAGCGTGATACACAGAGTGTGTTTCTTATTAGACTCTCACAAAACAATCTGATTTAGCTGAAGAAAATACGGCCAAAAACCCAGAGGCAGAACAAAGGAAGTTTTGTTTTTATTAACTAAGCATGTCTTTTGATTGCTATCATTGTGTTACAAATATATTATATCCTATTACTTTTAAAGGCCAAACCTGTAGAGCGACAAAACATGAGCTTAAATAGAGCGGTGGGGCTTATGAGGAGGGTACGCCGGCTAAGAGACTCCCCACTGGACAGAGATGCATCCACCGGCTTTTAGCACAGGATTCCTGTGACTGCTCATCTATGAAAATAAAAACTATGCTGCTATTCTCCTGACCTGTCCATGTTCACAAACAAGCATACCACCTCCCACAGAAAAGCTGAGGAAATGGCCGGGCCAGTCCTTATAAGGGAAACAAAGGGAAAGGGAGGGGGAGAGGATGGAGGGGGGGTGTCTGTGCAGTGTGTGGAAATTGGAAGGCCAGAATTAGTGGGAGGTAAAGCTTCAAAGGCAAGAGCGCAGCCCCCACATTCTCACCAGCTCAGGGGGATGTGGCGCCAGCGAACCAGAGCCAGCTCCGCAGCCCCTCAGCCCGGCAGTTTCAGTTTCTCCCACTACAGCTCTGACCAGGGTCCGGTTTCCCCAAGGCATCTCAAACTAACTGCCTCTCTGCTCAGTTGTGGTTGAAAGCGTAACAGCGCTGCAAATCAGGGGTTTTCTTGCGGTTTGATGGAATATTGGACCTGAAATGATGTGTTTAGTGGTCATTTATGAATACTTTAACGTTGCTACAGGTTTTTATTTGATTGTAATATTGTCTTAAATTAGCTTTTTGGCAACGGTGCATTTTGGTTAAGTAAATCTGGGTGTATATCAACATTATTTTTTTCATTAATTAATGCTTTGCAAAATGCTCTGATCTGAAAACAGTAAATGTGATAAAAGAGTTGAGTTTTTCACATAATCAATAAACTGGCACATTATCAATAGCTAGAATAAATAAGCTCTCAGGGTTGGCAAGCTGGCGATTGCGTTTCTTGAAAACCTTAAGTAAAATATATCTCTGATCAGCTGTTACATTAGAAATCTGACAGAGGACTTTTTGTCCTGCTGGCCTGCTGATGACACTACTGGTTAAAAAAAGGCAAATGAAAATGCTGCTGCTGTTCTTCAGTGATGACAACCTGGATAATTTGGATGTGGCACACTACTTTTCCATTACTGCTGACTTGCTTTGCGCTAACACCTGCTGAATTAGAATAACGCACACTCTCTTCTCCAGGTGAATATGAATCATTTGACAAATGATTGGGATTTTAAAGAATGCACACTTTTCATTTCTAATGTAGCTGAGGTGTGACAAGCGCTAAAATGCTTCAGTCTCTAAGGCACCTCTCTGTGTACAGTTGAATAGTTTCATGATGAAATCAATGCTATATCTATGTTCAGGAAACAAGCAGATGCATCTCAGTAGTAACACATGTATATAATGGCAAACAGCTATTCTATGATTTGTGAATCAAAATCATCACATTTTAATGATTGTATAAATGCTCATAGTTAACATTTGGTGCCACAAAGAATACAGCTCTACCAAAGCAGCGCGTAATGACTAACACATGTATGCAGATTTGTATCATACATCACATCTGTCTAGAATTAAGGCATGGTCACCTAGTATCTTCACGTCCACCCACCTTTGCTGTACCTCCTTCCATCCCACTGACCTATCAGTCACACTCTCTGTCATCATCAAACCTCAGCATGGCATAAAGTCTCAGGCTAATAACCCCTCCTCCCCCG
>NW_011346491.1:68916-69670 GCF_000735185.1 Notothenia coriiceps | reverse complement strand
CCCCCCCTGATTTCCAGCGTCATGGCTCTTAAGATCCCTTCACCACATCATTTACAGCGGAGGTTTATGTCCTCATATGAACTGTCTATTAAACCACTACTGCCTCTAATGCTCAGTGTCAGGTCTCTGCTGCAGAAACCTGATCAGTGGCGTTGTTTTGTCCTTCGAGGATGTTTACTCAATTTCCTGTGATGTAATGGACTTAACGTTGTGTTTCATATGAAAGCCTTTTTACGCAAGCTTTATGTGAATTGACCTGACAAGAGCACTGTAATTAGTAGGTGCTTCGGGGACAGCATTTCTTGCACCTCGAGCTGTCTCCAGATTTTAAAAATAGGTGTTATTACTAGCTTCATGCTAGTTTTTCTTCAATTTTCTACACAGGAATGCAGGATGGATATATACACATCTGGATATAAATGGTCCAAATTATTAATACAGGCAAAAAGCCTTTCTTCGATAAACCAATGAGCTCAGTTGGACGATGGAGAGCGCAAGTGCAGCCTGAGAGGCGTAATCTGATCCCGCAATCGAAACATCCATAACAATAATTGGTGGCCTCTTGTTTGGTAAATTTAGACCTGCAGCAGAAACGGTCACTCTGCATATAGAGAGGCGAAGTCCCGCCCATCTACTTCCGACCCATGGGACCTTATTTCGGAAAAATGATGTATTGAAGTCAATGGAGAGAGAAAACTTATCTTTCCATCCCGTTTGAATTGTGCCATGAATTACACATATGATGTTTGTCAAT
>NW_011346491.1:52486-68833 GCF_000735185.1 Notothenia coriiceps | reverse complement strand
ATGCAACGCTGAGGTCAGAACAGCTAAAAATAAAATATGTCCTAGCAGATTAGAAAATAAGGAAATTCCTGTCCAATTTCTTCTTAATGGCGACTTCCAAACAAACTCCAACATCAAACACACCACACACACACACACACACACACACACACACACACACACACACACACTTTTACTAACACAGAAGAGCATCACAAAGTGTGTGGCACTCTGAGGATAAAGGAGATTAAGTCAAACGTGTAATAGTGAACACAGTCCAGTCTGGAGGTTGGTACTTTGGAACCAGATCAATATCACCTATTATCAGAACATGTTGAGGGAAACAGTGCCTACAACACATGTGTCAAACTCAAGGCCCGGGTGCCAGATCAGGCCCGTGGTGGATTTAATTTCGGCCCGTGGGATCATTTCTAATTACTATTAGATCTGGCCCGTCAGTATATTGCACGCACACCTTCACTCAACCCTGAGGGTTTCCTCAGCTCAGAGCCTGAGCCCAAACATTGATGAACTTGCACCCAAGATGAGATGCCAAGTATCTGTTTGAACTAGCATCACAGAGCAGCAACCTGAGTTTAATGGATGTTTCCTTCTGCACTTTGTTTCTCACGACAACAGGGCATGTTTTGTTTTTCTTTGAGGGGAATAGTTTTGTTGAAGCTGTTGTTGGCCTGTGGAAAAATGTAATCATGATAAATGACTCTGGAAAAGCTGCAGATAGAGCCATAAGAAATGAATGCAACTGATTATTTAATGTTTAATGTTGTTTTTATAGGCAATAATTTAAGCTTTGTTAGTTCCAGGTTTAATATGTGCAATGAGTTCATTTCAATAAGTTTTGCAATACACATTGAACCAGTCCGGCCCTCGACTAGTACCCATTTTTTTATTTTGGCCCACTGTGTATTTGAGTTTGACACCCCTGAATTAAAGCAACAGAATGTGAGAGGAGGATTACCCAATCTTATGTTTATAGCCATTAGGAAGCAGCACGGGCTAAATACTGCTTGAGCGCTCACTGAGAGTAATGCTGTTATGATTTATTTACAACACACAAATCAGCCATCTCTACAACCAAGTATAATTTCAATTATTCTCTCTAAAGGCTCTTTCTCAGACCGCTTCCTGCCACTAGATGGGGCCCCAACCCTTATGTTACGACAACAGCAGTAGCTGGTTGGCTGGTACTGCTACAGGAGGGGCAGTGTTTGCTTCACATTTAGAGACTAATGACACTACTTATTTAGTGGAACAAGCTAAGCAGTTGTTGATGTCATTTTGTCGTGCTTTTGTGTCCTCTTACTGTCAGTCAAGACAATAGAGCCACTAGCTTCCTGACAGATGAGGCTGAGCCTGTGATTAGTGGCACGATGAGTAATACATCTCTCGAAATGGAGCCAGGGTTGCTCATCAGGAAGCAGGGAGGCTCACTCAAGGCGTGTTCGACTTTGGGCACTTAATTGATATTAGTGTGCAACATACGTGCTGTATCGTTAAATGTTGCCAATATTGCAGGAACAGATAATACACAAAAGGGAAAGGTTGTTTCTTGCCTCAAAAGATATTGCATTAAATATTGCAATATATAATTTGTACTTTATATTATTACCATTACTGGCTGCTAGTTCACTTTCTTTATATAATGTTTCTCTTTCATTGTATCATGATTGTGTACTTATTTGATTTTATAACTCAGGAGCAAGCCTCTGTAATTAATATGTTCTTACCTTTGTATCTGAACTGTCCCCTTAATGTTGTAACATTATAAATATCCCAATTGTGGGACAAATAAAGGATTTCTGATTGCTTTGAAATGACATATTCTTGGATGTGACTGTGACATGTAGACAAACTTATTCTCAGGTGGAGTATTTCCATAACGTCAATGACCTGTTGGCAGCTACATTTGTTGACTCTCTATTTAAATCCTGTTTTTGCTGGCAACCCGCCTGGCACAAAGGGAATGGCACAAAAGAAGGCATATTACAACATCATATACTGAAGATTATGCAGCTGTTTCCACATTTTTAATTTACGTTATTTGCAGCCACGTCAACTCCACAGGCCATTAATTAAACGAGCCATGATGTGTGTGATTAAATTACGTCACAGGCAAAATGTCTTGGCTCGCATTAATAACAGTTCAGCCTGAGTAGATTAATTTATCTTTTCTTGCTTCTCTGACAGCCCATTGTCCATGTGACGCCCAGAGAACCCATATTGAATTCATTTGGATTTCCTCACTTCCACATTAGCTAATCTGGATTTAGAGCAGATGGAGTGACTCGGTTTTATTCTGATTGACTGGTATTGTATGTGATGTCTAATCACCCAAAGCTTTCACAGCATAATAATCTCATGGTTACACTACATGCTCCAACCCAAACAAATTACAAAAACATTAGGATAACCATAAATAAACAAATAATTAGCGTTATTGTTTTGTTATGTAAGTGACTTTATATTAACTGACAAATCACTTTTCTGCCAAGAACTAGAGGAAAAGATTGGTACCACTTTTGTATCTTTGCATTAGCTATGGACTCAGAGCCTGGAGGCGTTTAGCTAGCTTAGCATGAAGATGAGAAGCAGGAAGAAATTAGAAGGGGAAACAGCTGGCTTTGGTCACCCAAAAGCTAAAATAGAAAAGCCTACCTACACCTCCAAAGCTCATAAATGTCCACATTTGTATGGAATCTGAAATGTAAAAACAACGTATTAAAGTTTGACATGCAGTTGAACGCCTGCTGGATGTATTTCACCCTGAACTCAGTGACTTCCTAGAGGTTTTGGGCAAATGAAACAATCTGCTGGAGGCAGCTCCAACAGCTGGTAAAATTTGGTGACAGATGATATATGGTATTCTACAGGAAGTGACATCACCTGGCACCCAAACCCAGCCAACTGGAGTGAGCGAGGACGTTGTTTGTTGCCAGTAGATGTCATGTTTCACACATGTTTGGGAATGAGATCAATTTGTAAAAGTAAATGTTTTAATAATATGATTAAAGAGTACTTCCCCTGGACTTTAAATCTTGAGCAACAAAGACAATAAGTCATATTTCACAATCAGAGGCATTTTGCAAGACTTTAAAATCGTTAAATATTAGAATACTTAGTGGTGCATGTGGGGATAGCTATGACTGTTTTTTTTCAGGCGGATGAGGATTATATAGGTTAAGGAGTGGATGTAACAAGTCTATATGTGTGTGCTGCTGATCAAAGAAAGAAAAAGTTTAAGCTTGGAGAAACACTTTATAAACAAGTAGAACATAAAAAGCCAGCCTCTTTGAAATAAGGGGGACTGTTCAAAGAGTTTCCCAGTGATCATGTTGAGGGTGTAGAGAGCTTGCAACATTCCTCAGTATTGCGGAGAGCTGCGATTTTCATGCCTCGCCCTGCTCCCTTCATCCCTTACGTACCTCTTTTTGGGCCGTCTTCGGGGGCTTTCCTACGGGGCTGGTCATGTGTGCAGCTGGGGATGGAGGCCATGCAACGCTAATCCTCCTCCCCAGCTCAGGAAAGTACCCTGCCTCCCTGTGCAGAAGGAAAACAACAAAGAGCTGAGTGTGTCTGCAGCCTCCGGGGTTCAGTGCACCCACCAGAACATGTCCAAGAGTCACAGCTTGCTGCTCCCTCCTACCCATCTATCCATGCGTGACTCTCCGTCTCTCTCAGGCTTTCTCTCTTTTCAACCTATGAACGACACGACGAACAACCTATATGTAACATCCGTCTGTTTAATAAGGGGTCAGATTGGGTTTTTATGGAAGCAAAATGTATCCTTGTTATGACAGTCCTTTACTGGTATTTTAAATGATAACATGATGTCCACTTTCCCTATATCTTAAGGCTAATTTAGTGTCAATCATGTCAAGGTCACAAACAATTTTGGACATAAATAAACAGGAAACATTATCCACTTGGTCTAAGGGTAGTAATGTTTTTTCTATAAGGATTTTTAGACCTTTTTATAAGTGGCCAAGATAACAGGATCGGATATTTCGGGGAAGAATTATAATCTGATTATAACCTAAACTATCTTTAAAACAACCATCAGTGAGTTATTGGCTACATTGAGCGTAGTATTATTTATTATAATGACACACATTTAGATTTAAACTTTCAGACAAAGCTTCACTTTAAATTCCATTGTTAATGTTTGACTGGTGCTGACCAATCAAAACAAAAATGCTAAAATGTCTGTGTGGAAAAAGGTTAAAATTCAAAAGAAGTAGCAGCATTGCGTGTTGCATGTTGTGTGCTATTTCTTTCTAAGGGAAGTATAATAATGTTGTATAGGTTCCTTCATGTTTCAATGTGAGGCAAAAGCCATTGATAAAAGGTATTATGAGCAGTGTTGGTATCAGACAGAAAAGTTGGGCACTATTTAGCCATTGAGAAGCTTTTCTTGGCAAGATTTTACCTTATACTTTTTTATCACAACATATGTCGTTAACCAGCCGTGAAAATACAAATCTGATGCCTTCTTTCATTTCTTTTTTAATGTATGAACATTTTTTGGATCATTCGATACGTTTTGAATACATATATTATAAATAATAACCTGTGAAAACTGGAACCTATAGTAGCAAAGTACACAACCATAGTCTTTGGAGTAATACTCCAAAATGAGATACCCATCATCATATTAAATGACAATCATTATTTTAAACATTAGACTTTTGAGTGGAACTAAAACATTACATATATGTAATAATTTCCTTGCATTTAAAATTGAATTTGAAGTTGCCATATATTAAGGATGAATTTTAGGATTTTCTTTAAAACAGATATGAATAACAATGCATTATAACTTCATGCAAAATCCTTCGTATGGATCATTGTGTAAAATATGAAAGCCAAGTTCCAAATTCAGTTTCATTTATTCTGAAACCTTGGAAATATAGCAATGATATTTCACTTTGAATCATTATTTCAGTTGGCTTTACACTAAATAAATTATAAAATAAATACTGCTGGTGGACTGTATATGAGTTTGGGTCACAAATCCTGTGCGTAATTACACATTTGGTCGCTTTGTGACTTTAGTATTTACTAAGTGTGAGTGTCATGTTTATGAGAGCCAGAGCATATTTGTTTGCAGGAAGGTTAGTTGGCTACTGGCAGAGTTTGGTAGAACACCCCCTCCTCTCCTATTCTCTCTATCTCTCCCTCTCTCCAGCTGCCGCGATATTTTCCAGCTCTGGAGCCTCAACCGCACAGCTCGATCGATTCGCATTGATTGTCCCTGACGAGCTGCTCCACTTTCTAGCCAATGTCAGCCAGTCTGCGATCGGGAAGGAGAGAAATGAAGGAAAATCTCTGCCGCCCTGGCGGTGTCATTTCCACACACTTGGGTTGGCCGCCTGCCAGCAGACAGGACAGTGGAAAGAGGTGGAGTGGACTCTGGGGCTGTGCGCGGGGAGGAGCGCGCGGGGATCCGGCTGATCTGTCAGCTTTGCCCGGTGACATAGATAAACTGTTAATAAAATGATGGGGGAATTAAGTGTTTAAACTCCACCACCCTGCGTCACATCCACTAAAAACAACAAAGTGCAATGTTTAAAATCATCACAACCCCTCTCAACACTTTGATATTGCAGATAATCACATTTAAAAAAAAAAGTATACCTATAAGCTAATTATATATATATTTTTTTAATTTAAGGAAAATATTAAAATTTTAAGGAAAATATTTAAATTGTAGGGAAATATTTTAATATAAAAGAAAATATTTAAATGTTAAGTAAAATATCCAGGCAGTTGTGTGTCAAGTAAACTAATTTGCATAAAAAAACAATCCCTATATATATTTAAATGTTGGCCTGAAGCATCATTAAAGAAACCTCTCAGGTGGATTTTTTTTCTCCCATCAGCCCTCACTTTTATTCTGAATCTCCACCTCTCAGCTGTCCTGACATCACACTGGAGCTCGCGGTCTCTCTCCGTTTATTATTGCCTCAGCTGAAGCGCGCGCGCACCGCGGAAAAGTCCACTTCGGTTTTTCCGCGAAGCTCCAAAAATCTATGAAATGTGTTTGCATGTTCCTCTCTGCAAGCGGGGATGTAGAGGTGGTATTGCAAGGACCGAGAAAGCTGGGGGAACCCACGCGTTCAGCCTCAGAGAAAGTACGCTTTTTCCAAATTAACTGACGGTGAATATTGTTTTTCTTTTCACATTTGTCATTAACAGGCAGCCACTCTGTGGGATTGTGTTCTCGGATAATAAGCTATTTTTCTACCCTTTTCTTTTTTTTGTCACCATTCTGCACGGCAGGCTGAGAGACGGACCCTCGGACTGTGGGAGCCCTCCCCTCGGCTCCGATCTGCTTTGGTAGGTGCGAATAGAAATGGGACTGTGTTTGCAAATATGCAGATACATGGCAGGGGGGGAGGAGGGTGATGGGGGAAGCATCATACTTTGTTGAAGTCTGCTGAAAGTTGGGATGTCATCTTCTTAGGGGTTCAAGTTATAGCGGGGTTGAATCGGGGCTCTTCCTCAAATGTGCGACTGCAGACCCAATGCTGGTGCCGCGTAAAGGCTATCGTGCTTATAGATCACTGAGTCCAGACTAAAGAAGATATTTAAATCCAATTTTCTCTTTATTAACAAAATAAATACAAAGGTTTTAAAATCACCTGTGATGGGGTCAAGGTAAAGCTTGAGCACTGTGCTGTGAACGGGATATTCTAAGCTGCTGTCAGTTTTACTAGACACATCCAAATGTCTCTTTATTATATGGCTCGGAACACTGAAGCCAAACCAGATGCTTTATTGTGAATCATGCGCAATAAACTTAACGCTTCCAGTTAATGAAGGAGCAGATCAACGCGCATTAGAGTTGGTTTTTTACAACAATCTTCTTCCTTTGTCGTCACCCTGTGAAGCATATTTAAAACTTTTATTTAACCCTACAATCATCATCACTCTCGTAAAGATGATCCAAATGTCATATCCTTCCTATTTTCCTCCGGGTATCATTAGAAAGTTCCCAGGTAGGTTGCACCAGCTTTCACCGCGCTACCCGGAGATTTACAGCCCCCCCTCCCCATGCAACACAGCACCAGTATCGCAGCTCCAAGAGCTCCTATATGTTGGCGAGTAATTTGAAGGCACAGTATGCACGGCATGGTTGTTTTCCTCTAACTTTTTGTGTGCCTCATTAGGGAGAATAAGACGCAGCAGGTTATGGACAATGGATGAAGGCTGGAGTCTTATTATTGTCACCAGGCTTTTTAACTTCCTCTGTTTGCGTGTCTGCGTGTGTAGCCTTTGCACGATGGTGTGCGCGTCTGTGTGCGCGTGTCAGTCGACAGGAGGTGGGAGGAATAGTGAATGTACGAGAGTCCGCAGACAGCGCGTCTAGAGAGGTAGAGAGAGTGGGGGGGGTTGCATTACGCGTCGCCTGGAATATTGCATTAAGTATTCTCGCGTCTCTAGAGGTGGAAGTCAGCTGCGTTTGTGGCGGGCCAAGTGCCTCATAACCCTGAAGGAAATTAGTCAATATTTTTTTTTCTGTTAAAATAAATAACTGACTCCAATTACCTGGCACCTGCGCAGGCAGTGACGTCATCGCAGGACACTTAGTTACTTCAACGCACTGAATAACGTGAATGCTCCAATTAGGCTAAGCTTTATGGTTTCAATTAGTGGGTGATTATCTAAATACAATAATTCAGGATTTCTCAATTGGAAGAAAGTTTCATACCTTGAGTTTCAATGGTATTTGAATTGAATATGAAAGCAGACTATTTGGACCACACCAATTTGTTGAATATTTAAACATTTATGAAATCCCAAATGTTAAAAATAATTGTAATTCAAATGTTTACATTTATTGTCCTGAATCAGATTATTGTCCTGAACATGGACATCACTTTGTTAGAAAAAGTGGTGTGGACACTTTTTTCAGATAAAAAAAAAAACACTGCTGCATTAGGCCCCCCGCAAACAGGGGCGCCGCCAGGGATTTTGGGCCCCATGAAAAGATAATCACATTGGTTACTTAAACATTTTTTTCTTAATGTTCTAAAATAATTTGGGCCCCTGTCAGTCACGGGCCCTTATATCGTCCTAACTTTTCACCCCCTTACGGCGCCCCTGCCCGCACACGATACATAAAGTACATATATACAGTATATATGCTTCCACTACTTTTTTTGACAGTACAGTATATGCTACGCTGCTGCAAAGCGGAGGCAACAATTACTAGTATCTATTCAACTATTACTCATACTAACGTGTTGCACTTGGGTTACAGAAATACACCCAGAAAGTGTAACCAGTCCTCCAGATTGTACATGTTCTCTGAGCAAATACATATTTTTCAAAGTGTACAATTCTTAATGCACATCTTCCGAAAATGTTTAACAGATGATCCTAATGCAAAGTTGTGGGGACAAATTTGGCCATTGCCAAAAGTGGTGGGGACATGTCCCCAGTATAAATGGTCCTGGATCTCACCAACAATAGGAAACGTAAACACACTGGCCTTGAATGCGTCCCTCCATTTTGATCCAACCTATTGAACTCCTGAACCAACAGACCATTCATCAGTTGTCACTATATTATTGCATTCATTTTTATACAGGTGTCTTTTTAAAAACTGCTTATTCAAGGAAAGGTTTGGAGCTATTAAGTGTTAAATGAGCTGTTAGTTATCAGACGAGTCAAAATCAACACTGTGGTTGAAGATCTAATCATCCGTGTTATTGCTGGGCACGTACAGTATTTTCTGTACATTTACGAACGATTCAAGCTCTAAAGTTTAGGTAAATTCTCTAATAAATGAATACCTCTGCTTTTATACATTGCTAAGGAACCATTAACTGAACCTGTGACATATTTTTACTCACGTTTTCTTTTATATATAGATATATAAAATGTGGATATTTTCACCTTATGGTTTAAGAACACCTTTTTGGAAGTGCGCTTACTTTCTTGAATAGTTAAATGTGATGAGAAGATAGTTGCTCATAAAGATATGTGATACTGTTCTTGTCTGAATCAAACATTTTCTATAAAATGTTGAACTTTTTTCTAATTATATTCAAACAAACAAGAACATCTGGATTCAATTTGTGTATACATAGATACAGAGCAGTCATAGTTAACTCTCACTCAATCATAAGCTAGTAGAACATTCAAACAAATACAACTTCACACACAAACTGATAACCATATATCATAAACCCACCATCCTCCATATGGTCCTTATTAACTTTACTCAAACAATTGTTCAGCTTCTGCAAATCAGCTGCTGTTGACCAAAAAAGGGACAAATGTGACTGAGCTGATTTAAAAAACAGTCTGGAATTAATGTCAACATTTTACTAAGTGTCTTTACTGATTGAGCAGCAACACTTGTAGTCACTTTAGGAACATTGTGTTATTGCTCCTCAGGTTAGTCAATATTTGATGGGCTACACTAAATGACTTATTGACCAATAAAAGAGTCATTATCCAACACTCAGATTTCCTTAAAGAGTAAACAAAATAATTGAGTTGAGCCTATAATGAAGATGAGGCCTAAAAAATCAAACATTTCTAAAAGTCATAGAGAGGCGAAGTCCCTCCCTTTTCACAAGGGGAGTTAGTCGGTTCCGTAAGAGCCAGCATGCGGGACCGGGATTCTGGGATTTGTAGTCTNCCCAGTTACAGCATGATGATGAGGATGATTATTTTAAGTGCTAAATGCTCATAATTTATGCTTGAATATAATATGTGAGTCATAGTTATCACACATTTTTTGATAAAAATGTGTGATAACTATGACTCACATATTATATTCAAGCATAAATTATGAGCATTTAGCACTTAAAATAATCATCCTCATCATCATGCTGTAACTGGGTCAGGACAACAGAGTGACTGTCTGCATAATATCCAACCTAAAGCTCACTTCACTGCAGTTGCATTGTGGGGTGTCAAACTCAAATACACAGTGGGCCAAAATAAAAAAATGGGTACTAGTCGAGGGCCGGACTGGTTCAATGTGTATTGCAAAACTTATTGAAATGAACTCATTGCACATATTAAACCTGGAACTAACAAAGCTTAAATTATTTCCTATAAAAACAACATTAAATAATCAGATGCATTCATTTCTTATGGCTCTATCTGCAGCTTTTCCAGAGTCATTTCTTATGATTACATTTTCCCACAGGCCAACAACAGCTTCAACAAAACTATTTCCCTCAAAGAGAAAAGCAAACATGCCCTGTTGTCGTGAGAGAGAAAGTGCAGAAGGAAACATCCATTAAACTCAGTGTGCTGCTCTGTGATGCTAGTTCAAGCAGATACTTGGCATCTCATCTTGGGTGCAAGTTCATCAATGTTTGGGCTCAGGCTCTGAGCTGAGGAAACCCTCAGGGTTGAGTGAAGGTGTGCGTGCAATATACCGGCGGGCCAGATCTAATAGTAATAAAAATTATCCTGCGGGCCGAAATTAAATCCACCAAGGGCCTGATTTGGCCCCCGGGCCTTGATTTTGACACATGTGATTTAAGTGTTTCAAAGGAGCGTTTTTGTCCGAAGGAAAGTAGCAGAGGTGGGAGAAGTCTAGATATTCTACTTGAGTAAAAGTAGAAGTACAGAGTGTAGGAATACTCTGTTACAAGTAAAAGGCCTGCATTCAAATGTTACTCAAGTAAAAGTACAAAAGTATTAGCATCAAAATATACTTAAAGTATAAGTAAAAGTAGTCATTGTGCAGATTGGTCCATTTCAGAATAATATATATGATATGTTTTATAATGATTGATCATTAAAGTGTTCTCAAAGCTGGTAAAGGTGCAGCTAGTTTGAAGGACTTTGTATACTGCAGGGTAGCTTGTGAATTTACTCCAGGTGGAACTAAAGNGTGTGCCTTGGCAGTCTCAAAGCTGGTAAAGGTGCAGCTAGTTTGAAGGACTTTGTATACTGCAGGGTAGCTTGTGAATTTACTCCAGGTGGAACTAAAGTCTGATTTAACACTTGATTATATTTCACATCATTCATCCAGATCTGTAAAGTAACTAAAGGTATTCAATACATGTAGTGGACAGGATTTACATCTGAATTGTTGTGGAGTTAAAGTAGCATACAATGGAAATGCTCAATTAAAGTACAAGTATCTCAAAATTTTACTTAAGAACAGTATTTGAGTAAATGTACTTAGTTACTTCCCACCTCTGGAAAGTAGTCACCAAAGTTTAAATTCAAATTTGTTGATTCAAACATCAGCATTATATCAACATTTTTAAATCTGCTTCCACGCTCACATTAGCATCCCTTCAGGTTTACAGTACAGGTTCAACTAAATGGTTTACTTTAAAAAGTTCATGCATCCAAGTCTTAACATCCAACACATCTTTAGTCTGAAAACCAAATATAAAATATTTACAGAAAAGAAAAGAAAACTAAATTATGATTATGTAGTTTCTGTAATCATAGGCATCGCATGTTGGCCTACATTAAGCACAATTATACTTATAATTTTAGGGAGTATTCGTGCAAAAATGTGGTTTCCAGTTTGAAATTTAAATCTGTGTTTTTTTCTCTTAACATTGGGATGTATTTGCAGGTGTTTTGGTGAGAGTTGGACCCTGAAGTGATGAAGGCCTATTTTGTATCAGCAAGTATGTATTTCAATTAATTGGCAGCACTGACACGATGTCAGGCGTGTGGCGCAGTGGAATAGTGTGTTGGTGTTCGGATCAGGTTCAAACCCCACTGCAGTCAGCATGTCGTTGTGTCCCTGAGACAATTCACCCAAAAATTGCTCCTGTGGGGATTGCCCACAGTATTGAGTAAGTAAGTTGCTTTGGATAAAAGTGTTTAACAAGTGACATGTAATGAATGTAGCTGATAGCAGTGGAAAAAAAAAACATGATGAGATGCAGATTCAGTAATAACGTTTAAGGCAGGTAGTAAGTAATTCAGTTACATCTTTCAGTAAGTGTTCATTTTGGCAACTAAGGTGATGAAAATGAATCAAATTAGGACTACTGCCTAATGGGTGTATTCCTCCGCCCATCAGTCAAGTTGCAGTTTACTATGTCTTTCCAAAATATCACCCCTTCATCATTTTATCCTATGAGCCATTTTTGTCATAATCACTAAATTGGTTTACCTGTAAGGCAGGGTTTAAAACAGGTTTAGTGAGGTCACAGTGACCTTTGACTTGAAGCTGTTTTTTAGTTGAACATTCTTGGATCTAATAGCTTTTTGAATAATTATTTTGAATTGGATTTAGTGCTTCTTCAGTTTTGTGTGAATATTGTTCTTGAACTTCGCCATTTTTGTAAGTAATTTCTGTTCAATAGCTGCAATGTAATGTGTGTTTTTATTGGATATTAGTCCTTCTATTTTTATGAAGAACCCAGCCATTTGTATACGTATAAGGTATTTGCTACAAAAACACAAACTGGAGAAACAAAATAATAGGACTATTACCAATACTAAGAACTATAAAATCCTTTACGTACTTGACTATAAGCTACACATTTGTGAAATCAATCAAATACATTGTTTCTTATCAAATGAAAGCTGTGACGCAAGTCAAATGTCAGCCTTGATGTGATCATTAATATCGAATTAAAAGAAAGGAAAAACTCACTAAAGAAACTGCTCAATCTTTGAAACAATATGCTTATAAAATGTGAAAAACACTGGAATTCTAAAAAAAAAAGAAGCAGTGTGTCAAACTTTTCGAGTGTAGTAATACAATTCCCATTGATTTGAAGTCATTTGGTCACATGAAATAGAAACTCTGATTTCTTTTTGAAAAAAGAGGCAGCGCATGTCAATAGAAATCAAATAAAACAGAAGAAGCACTAAAGTCCAATAAAAATGTGTTTCCTAGTTTGGCCTTATTCGTAGTAAAAATATATTGTACTGGATTGCAGGCATGTGTCGCATAACATGGAAGCTATGGAAAAATACAATAGCAAAATGGTAAATAACACTTTTCCAGTCCAGCAACCTCTGACAGCGCTTTACAGCACAAGTCAGCATTCACACACTGTTGTCAGAAGCTGCCATACAAGGTGCCACCTGCTCATCAGGAGCAATACACATAACAATTCACATATCAATGGTTGTGCCAAGGACATATCAACATACTCTGAGCGGCCAAAGGATCAAACAATCGACCTTCAGAATGGTGAACGACCCCGCTTCCTTCCTTCACGATATGTTCTAGTCTTATAGATTTAGGTGCATGCAAGGCTGAAACGGGGAGCTTTTTGCATCTGTTTAGATTAATCAATGCAGGTGAGAAGATGGCTGGGACTTAAAAATGCAATTAATGTATTGCATAAACATTAATATAATGGCTACATTTGTGCTAACATGAAAAGAGCAGAGTTAATGGCACTGCCTCCATTGGTGATAAGTAGGAACTGCAAGAGGCACTGAGCTCATTATGACACACTGACTGTGAATTATCTTATTATCTTATCTGATCATCTGAAAACATCAATATGCACTAAAAGCATTTTGAATTATTTCAAAATGTAAGCTGTGAATTACATCTGTTTTGACCACAAATATTGTATGCTAATTAATTACCCTCTCATGGGAAATGATGTTCCCAGAGGCTTTCAGTGTCTGAAAGTCAATTATGTTCCTTTCAGTCCATATGGGATGACATATCTGTTTGTGAAATTATACTAGCCATTCATTTTTGATGAATCATATTTCTTTAAATTTGTATTCATCATCAACATCTATATATTATTAACTAAAAGCACCATTCGTTCCATATATTTATCAACAAATGATAACATAAAATAAAAACAATTCCAGCTTTCGTTTCTGCCCTTTAGGCTACAGCAGTCACGTTTGTGCTATCATCCATTTTGACGTTGGCTATGTGTGATCTTCAGAACATGTGTTTATAGCTAATCTGAGGTAAAAATAAATCGAGAATAGCTCAAATGTTATTGTTGTAGGTCAAAATGTCTCTGGATCGCCAGCTGGAGTCCCTTAATTTGCACACCCTGATGGTTTGTCGCCACCATCTGAAATGTCCCTGCCACCATTGAATAAAAAAAAGCCAAACGCCAGTGACGTTTGCGTGCCTATAACCATAACGAGCCCGTGTAGTGATCATGAATGACACATGTTGGAAACCAAGGCCCAACCGCTCTCATTTTTGGGCGTACCGAAATTTGAAGAATACCGAAACATGGCGCACCCTGCGTGTGTGGGGGCAACCCCGTCTCAGCCTCCATCTGATGGCAGCATCAGGCAGTCCCGTGAAACATTTGCGTGGGAGTTCCCTTCACCGCCATGTCGGGATAGTGCACATCTCTCTCTCTCTCGCTCACTCTCTCCGGTCCCCCTCTCTCTCCGTGCATCCTCCCCCACATTAACAGCTTAGCACAGCAGCAGCAGCTCCTACAGCATCCAGCATCCAGCATCCATCCCTGCCTGCCTGGGGAGCAGCAGTCCTACCCGGCGCAGCACCGACGCACGGAGGGGGCGCATCATCCAAGTGATGCCACAGCACCAGTCGCATTTCGACAACAAATACCGAGAGTAGAGCCCTAAAGGAGGGAGAGAAAAACCCGCTTCAGCCTCGAAGACAGCAACTGCCCATGAAGATGTCTAACGCTGACATCGTCTTAAACGCCACTGATAGGATGGTGAAATGTAAGTTAGCCTACATTTTGCGTTTGCTTATGGCTGTAGATATTACATAACATCTCCACTGTTTAGGTCCTCGCGTTTTTTTCCCTTGATATTTGGCCTTTATTTTTCATGTCGTGCATTAATGGTGTATGCGGCCATCAGGTTGTGTTCGCGGTGATGGTGGGCTGCTGGGGCTTTGATGTTGATAAACAATCCGTTTCTTTGCTGCACAGCCCCCGCGAAGATCGGGCTTAGAAGCAGCAATGCAGCGAAAAATATGGATATCTTTTTTTTTTAATTATTATTGCACACATTTATTTATCATTTGTAATCTTTGCTGTCACGATTTCGCTGTAGCCTGGCTTTCGGCTTTGGGTAGGCATGATGGGGGGAAAACAGCTGAATTGCCGAGCTTGTGGTAGGAGCTGTGGCAGTGATGCAGCAGGATTTCACAGGCTTTGACAGGGCCAGTGGAAGAGGAAGAGTGCATGAAATTGACATTAATGGGGCTATATTTTACCGGGAGTGAGTCATGTTTTAATTGCATGAGAAGAGGTCCATAAGGAACCCCAAAAGCCGCATCAGTAGATGAAAAGAAGGATGTTCTTTTACTGAGGATCAATGGAGGATGATGAAGTGCTCACAGTTGTGCCATAACTCATTTGGAGCATGGATCAGCTCACAGTCAGCACTGAGCCTGAATATATTCACATTCAGTATCTTATTGTAATGGCCGAGCAGCTCAGTCAGCATTAACAACTTTGTCCTTTAGGCTTCAGAGTTGTGGAAACACAGGGAAGTCTGCACTGTAGATACTAATCTGTGACAATGACTGCAGGCAGTAGGTAGGAACAATACATTGTCCAGTATGTTTTAAGCTGTTGCAATCGAAAAATATGTATTTCGACTAACCGGTTTGAACCGTGAAATAAGGAACTGTATTGTCTTCTAGCACTGTCCTTTGTCCTAATGTCTGTAAAGTTGGTCTCAGGTGGCATCATTAGGTGTTGTTTTGAGCAGGATCTCACAACCAAGGAAGTATTGTGGTTATATCTTTGGCAAAAATAAACTGACATCCATAAAAATATGTCAAAGAAAGGTTTTATATCAGCAAAGCATCCAAGATTTCTGACTCAGACTTTTGCTTTGTAACATGGTCATGTAACATTTAGGGGGTTTTGTGCAAGGTTTGAAACACTATCATATGCATTTGTTTGATTTGTATCTCCTCAGATGGCTCCATAGCTTCATCCATGTCTTCAAAATCTACATTGATGGTTTCCTTTTTACAGTCCAAAATTGATAATCGTTTCAACACATGAATATCACTCTTCACTTATGTCCACATTCCTATCCTAATAGTAAAGTGAAAACAACTTTGATGCAATAAATTGAATAATGCATCCTTCTGGTGATTAAAGGAAGCTATCAAGACAATAGCGAATTGATGCGTAGAGACAGACAGTTCTTACAGTTGTAATGTGTGGCGCATGACGAAAACTACTGAGCTTTGAAGCCATGAAGTTATTGTAGTATGTCTCAATCTTAAACCACAATTCCTCGTTCCTTTCTTTCCTCTTACATATTTTTACCTGACACAACATATCTAAAGAGACACAATAACTGCTGGTCTGTGCAGTTTGTTTTCTTCAGTACTGTCACCCACCACGCTGTGGGCATACAGAGGCATATTCAGGTCAGTTATTTTAGGTATGCCAAGGCACACAG
>NW_011346491.1:42940-52422 GCF_000735185.1 Notothenia coriiceps | reverse complement strand
TTTCCTTTATTCTTGAAGGTATTCAAAATACTTTTTTAAATAAAATAATTACGCAACCAGTGTGTGAAAATCACTTGCACCGAGAACATAAATATGTCAACAGGCCTTGCAAAGAGGCTCAAACATTCCCACAGTAGCAAGGATTGAACGTGAGCAAAATTAGCAAAGATAGCCGTATGGTTCCAACACACAGTTGAGCTGATATTGAATTGGTTTATTTATAGTTATGATGGGAGCCAATAGGTGGGTTTGGCAGAACCGATCTGCCTTTATATATACATTTAACATTAGTCAGAACATAAGTACATACTATAGTACTATATGTACATATGTCTTCAAACATCACATACAGTAAAGCACATCCCAGCTATTAGAGCTGTACGGTGTTGTTGGGGAAAAAAGCAATGCAACATAATGTTAAAAGCTTGACACTTGGGTCTGTGTACTGTATGTTAATTAGAGCTCTTATAAGTACACGCTGTCGAGTTGGTCCAATCAGATGAAGCCATTCAGTATTTCCTGCCTGAACCTAGGGTTGCTCATTAGCAGCAAAAACCTACTATAAGCATTATTTATTTAATTTATGCAGCTTGGAGATACTATTCTAAGGAAACTGTTTTTTAACGCATAGAGAGGTTTATACCCCTCAATATGATTGGAACATTGACAGACATCTACCACATGAGCATTTCCAACAGCATCTATGTGAACCTTCAATGCAAATTGCAGTTTTCCGTGGCAGCACTGGCTGTACTCCAACAGTCAGCTGCTGCTGCTGTTGCCCGGCAACATACCGTATTTCATAGTTCTGCTCTGGTGCTGAGCAGAAGTCAGCTTTTCATCTCATTTCATCTTACCACACATCTATATCTGTGGACTTCTACATATTGTGTGTGTCTGTCAAATTCATTGTTAAAGATCATTTGTCGAGGGGTTTGATTGCTTTTTTTCATTTTGTTATTATAAGTCGATGTAATCGTTTACAGCTCCATTCTGCTTCAAAAAAGTGTCCTTTTTAAAAGCATATGCATTGGTTCAATTTCATTTCATGTTACTGTTAACAAGATGCCAGACTTTAAAACTGTACTTTTCAATCAGTGTTGTTAAAGCTTATTGGCTCATTCACTTCCTCTCATTTCCCATACAAATGTGTCTGTGAATGTAATTCATCACTGCATTTGAGACATATTTGGCAAAGTTGTATCGATATACGCTGCTATGCTTCCATACAATCTATTAACCTAACAGAACCCTGAGTGGTGACTGTGCTGAGTATGGTATTTTGCACTAGCTGGTAAAGTGTCAAAGCACACATCACTATCACAGATACACACTGCACACTGCGAAATGTTTTGTGTCCAATTGAATAGACTAGCTGAGGCCCGCCTCATTATCCCAGGAGCAACGACTTTGAGATTTCTCTAGTCAAGCATTCATTATTAAAGAGCATTTTGATCATGTTTGGTTTAAGCTTGAGCTATGAGACTCTTCCTTTGTCTTCTCCACATTTGGCACTGCTGAGTGGCCCTGTTTGCAATGCACTGCACAAATCTGCCAAGCATACTCTTACTCCTGAATGTATTGCTTCTGATGGCTTGTGTCATGTGTACATATGCAGGGATGGAGTAGAGTACTAGAATATTTTACAAGAAAATGTGCTCAGTAAAAGTAAAAAGTAGGTCAGAGTAAACATTACTGCGTAGAATTTTCAAAGGAGAAAGGCTGGTTGATGAAGATGATTACATTACATGATAGATCTATTAAATCAAACTCCACCTTCAGGCTACAATCACAAGTGCATTCACATGTAAAAGTATACACTAGTTAAAGAAAAATCACAAAGTGCTTATGTCTAAACAACAAATTCCTTTTCTATAGACGGCATGCAACTGGTTTATCAATTCTAAAAAACACAACATCCTACCTATAGCCTCAAAAGAGTTAACGACAAAAGAGTATCAGACGATTAAACAAGAATGATCAATAATTAAGAAATTATAAGGTGACAGAAAAATAATAAAACCTGCTCCTTGTAGTTATTTTATTTGTGTAGGTTCTGTTGATACTAGAGGCACCCCTTTCCTTTCTTTATGCTAAGCTATGTTAGCTCAGCTTAAGGACTTGAAAGCAGCACCAGAACAAGCATTTGTTGGAAATAAAAAAACTCACTCTTGCTTGGACAATGGACTTCTTAATTCTACATCTCATCTAAAATGGTGCATCAGAAAATCTCATTTAGCAATCACAAACCAGTTTTTACCTCAACATACTAAACGATACGATTCTAGGCAATGAAATGGTTGTTGACATCCTCTGAAGAGAGGTCTGTTTTTGAAGTGCTCCTTAACTAGCCTAAGGTCAAACGCATCTATTTTCACAAAGCCTCTTTGCTCCAATTGTGCTCCTCAAATTGTGAACATGTTGAGCTCTCTTCTGTCACAGCTATGACAGGTATTATTGACACAAATAGCAGAAAGGCCTGACACACCTCACTGAAGGTTAAAGTGAAACTGCTATAGTGGATCCACAATAAACATCAAGTCATATTCACATCTAGTAGGAAGTCCCAGTATTGCACATGCGGTGACTAAGGTAGATGCAACCTTTTAAACTCTGCTGAAATACAATTATCCACATTTTTTATTTTATAGTATGATTGTGCCTTTTTGTACTGTTACTAATTGCTAAAGCCCAGGCCAGGTGCAATCACACACCTCAGCCCCGAACACTCAGCCAGTTAATGTTAAAACTCAACATGTATGTTTTCCCGAGTGTCCAGAAGTGGTCCTCCTGCTTTTATTCAAACAATGACTATGTATTTTATGATGAATTTTGCAACTCGATGTCAACCGACTTAATTCACCTTTGATCTGAATTATTTACAGCCTTAGTTTTCTGTGTGAGACTAGTAGGTGATCAGTAGATTAATATGTTGCACCTGAAAGCTTGTATTCCCAGTACACTGAGATCAGCACCAGATCTAAAAGATAACCTTTGCTGTCACTGTCAAGTAATGATCTTTGGTTGGATTTCACACTTTCACAGGCAGTCTGTTATCTAGGTGAGTGGTGCATTTTAATAGCCACAGGCTTCAGAAATCCACGGAGAGTACTGGATGAATAGATTGCTCAGAAGTTAGCTGAGTTTTATCCAGCACTTCAAAAATACTTAGCAAGTAACCACACGTCTGTACTGGAATAACCGTCGGTATCTGACTGGGTGTGAAGGAATTCCAGTGACTGATATACTGTTGGATACTAGCCATCCAATGTTTTACCTTGTACCTCCGACCCACCTCTCAAATATGATTTCTGCATGATAATATATTTTGTGTATCTTATGAGTGGTTTAAGCCACTATTCTCTCAAGACATTGCCAAATAAAAAAAGGAATATTGTGTGTTTGATGTCTAGTACAGTAGCCATAGTAACCGTGATGTCGCCTGTGTTTAAATGTCACCATGTGCCTGTGCTTTGTCCTCAGCTGTCCCCTTCCCCCTGAGCCACCGCCTTACAATGAAGGAAGTGTTCGACTGCGAAGGGAAACCTCGCGTGGATCTCCTGAAGGCCCACCTCACCAAGGAGGGCCGCGTGGAGGAGGCCGTGGCGCTTAAAATCATCAGCGAAGGGGCCGCTATCCTGCGTCAGGAGAAAACTATACTGGACATCGAAGCACCAGTCACAGGTATTTAATAACCTCTCAGAGATATAGAGAGGCGAAGCCCCTCCCTTTCCGGGGGACCTCCATGGGACCTTATTTCGGAAAAAGTATGTATTGAAGTCAATGGCGAGAGAAAGATTATCTTTCGATCCCGTTTGAATTGTGCCACGAATTACACATATGATGTTTGTCAATTTAACAGATAATTTTGCAAGTCAAAAAAATGTAAATGTCGTAAAACTGTGAAGTAACACTTTTTTTGTGTGAAACCGCTCAATGAACTACATCTCCCGTCTCGCACCACACACCAAGATGGCGTCACGTTGGCACATTTCACTTCTTTCTTTTAGAATGAGGCGAAAAGTATTAAAAGAGGTGAAAATCACTCCAAGTCTGGGCATGTTGAGAGCTGTACATACACACAAGGGGAGTTAGTCAGTTCCGTAAGAGCCAGCATGCGGGACCGGGATTCTGGGATTTGTAGTCTTTCTAGTCGCATATTTTTCATAGTCTTAACAGTTTTAACGACAAACTGTGACATTGTGTGACATGGAAATCATTTTTTAAGATTGACAAAACATCATATGCTGTAAATTTGTGGCACAATTCAAACGGGGATCTAATAATAAAAATCTTTCTCTCTCCATTGACTTCAATTCATAATTTTTCCGAAATAAGGTCCCATGGGTCGGAAGTAGATTGGCGGGACTTCGCCTGTCTATTAACCCAGGGCCTGTCATGCTACAGTTGTAAGGCCTCCAATTCTGGTTAAAAGCATTATAACTAGTTCGATTTTACACAACACGCTTCTTGAATTAGCGGCGGCCAATCTCATATCTGATACCCACAGCTTCAGTGTGCAATGTTTTGGCAATTTTTAAAGTTTTTTCCAATAGCCCAAACCTACTCACTAGCTTATTTTTATAGTGTCAGTCCTGCAATACATTCCTATAGTCTATATTTTTTAGATTGAATGGTTTTGGCGATATGCGATTCAACTCACTGTTCTTTTTGGAAGCTGTAATTTGTGTAGATGTATTTATATATTTTATTTTTAAATTAGAACTTCTGATCTCTCGACCTCTTCTCTCTCCATTCGATTTAAATCAATGAGGAAAGAGTGACATAGATATAAATGGGTAGCAAAAGAGTAGAGGTAGATCAATGTGATTTGCTTAGGTGAAAAATAGTCAGAACAAGTTGATATAACCACATAACCCGAAAATAAATGACCTCTTTAATAAACTGCTCCATCTCTTAGTAGCTTCATTGGCCAAACCTTTTGAATTGCAATGACAAAGAGCAACTTGTTTGAAAAAAGTGAAACATCTAGCAGCTTCCTCGATACTGAAATAGCCTAGGTCTGCATAGTTGGGACATATTTTGAAACAAACACAATTTCCAGAAGTACATTTGGGACTTGAGTGTATCTGATGTTTAGAGACAAGGCTTCAATCAAAACGCTAATGTTGCTTCTTCTCTACTGAATAGGAAAGAAGGTCATTGTTTGCTAGCAAGTTAGCCAGACTGTGGCTTTCTTTTAGCGTGTCGTGAAGTGGTCAAAAAATCTAATATTGCAATTAAAAAATACAATTTGTGTGGTCTACATTTACAAATATTTACATTGACATTGCTAACATGCTGTTGTTTAACAGGTAAGATGTTTAACAGTCATTAACCATTAACCAACTAGCACTAATCAAAGACGTAGCAGGTAAAGGTTTGATGATCAAAATGAAAAACGATTTATCCTAAAGTGGATATTAATGCCTGGACAACATTTCTACAAATCTATGATGATCATGTATTTAAAGGTGGGGTAGGTAATTCACTTCAGAAGCACTTGTTGTTATATTCCATGGAATTTTCTTAACATCCCGATAGCAATGAATATATTAAATACATTAAAAAATGTCATCTGTGGAAGCCGTGGTTACATTACATTACATGTTACTTGTTAGAAGCTTTTATCCAAAGCGAATTACATACTCAATACTGTGGACAATCCCCACAGGAGCAATTTGGGGTGAAGTGTCTCAGGGACACAACGACATGCTGACTGCAGTGGGACTCGAACCTGCTATCCCCTGATTCGAAGTCCATCACACTATCCACTGAGCCACATCCTCCTCCGTGGCACTGTAAAAAGCACGACCAATCGTTTGAGTCGGCCCGGCTACAATAACTGGATGGCCTACCTGCCTCTCANGGTTATTATAGAAATATAGCAAACAAAAGAAGTTCTGTTTGGTTATACAGATTTGTTTTCATGTACACATACTAGGCATTTATTTGTTTTCCAATTATTGACTGACATCCCATCCCATGTTTTCATTTCATTTTTTTTCATTTGTTCCGTTCATGGTATGCACAACTTAAAGTGGACCTATCATGCTATATTTGAATAATATAGTGTAGGACCATACCTATATAAGGCTTATTTATACTTTTTATTTTTCAAAATACCAAACAGATCATGCTTTTTAGCCATTCCTCATTTCGCTCAATTTAACACTGTCTTTGCATGGGCTGATTCTGTGAGAACAGCACCATCTACAGGCCTGGCATATGTACTACAGCGTCTCCAGCGCTTTGGAACGGCAATGTCCGTGGCTGTCTCCTCCTGATTGGTGGAGTTGGCCCAATAGCCGTAGNTTTCGCTCAATTTAACACTGTCTTTGCATGGGCTGATTCTGTGAGAACAGCACCATCTACAGGCCTGGCATATGTACTACAGCGTCTCCAGCGCTTTGGTCCAAAGCGCTGGAGACGCTGTAGTACATATGCCAGGCCTGTAGATGGTGCTGTTCTCACAGAATCAGCCCATGCAAAGACAGTGTTAAATTGAGCGAAATGAGGAATGGCTAAAAAGCATGATCTGTTTGGTATTTTGAAAAATAAAAAGTATAAATACGCCTTATGGGTATGGTCCTACACTATATTATTCAAATATAGCATGATAGGTCCACTTTAAGTTGTGCATACCATGAACGGAACAAATGAAAACAATGCCTAGTATGTGTACATGAAAACAAATCTGTATAACCAAACAGAACTTCTTTTGTTTGCTATATTTCTATAATAACCCATTATAAGTTCTGAAAAAAGAAGATCCATCAGCATTTTCCAATGTCAAAGCTGTCTTACAAGAACAAACAAAGAACATGCTGTATTGATGTCATGTGTCCTCTGTCAGGTAAAATCAAGTACTCAGAGCAGGTGTACGACTCGTGTATGGATGCGTTCGACTGCCTTCCCCTGGCTGCACTCATGAACCAACAGTTTCTGTGTGTCCACGGTGGGCTCTCCCCTGAAATACACACCTTAGATGACATAAAAAAGGTAACAACATACCGTCGGAGCACTATCGTGTATTTCTTTTAAAGAAATGATCAGTTTTTCAAAGCTGCATCTCTGCTTCTTTATTTTAAGTTGGACCGGTTTAAGGAGCCGCCGGCTTTTGGGCCCATGTGTGACCTGCTGTGGGCGGATCCTCTGGAAGATTTTGGCAATGAGAAAACCCAGGAATATTTCAGCCACAACACAGTGCGAGGCTGCTCCTACTTCTACAGGTGAGCTGTTCTTCTTCCCCGCAACATATTCACACCTCCTGGATTATTATGTCCATACCTAGATACTTGAGACTATGAGTGCAAAGCTTTTAATTCCAACTTTACTTCGTTACCAATTGCTTGAATCGTTGGGTTTTTGACTAATTGTATTGCAAGCACTATCATCCAGTATGTCAAGTGTCTCTGCTTCCATTAGCTTGACACATATGGCTTGTTGAAGATCTCTTATTAATTGCAAACTTAAAAATCCTTCAAAAATAAAAATCCTACCTCACAGGGATAGCTAAAAAAGAACATGCAAACGATGTTGGTTGATCATTAAGCAGGTGATTTCTTCCTCACACCTCTTCTGCTTTATTTACTCATCGTTATGGTGTGAGGAGGATGGAAATGAGAGTAGGGAATAGCACGCGTTCAGAGTAGGGATGCCAGCGATTATTCGATTTTTCGAATATTCGTTACAGTCTCCATAATCGAAAATTATTTTTAAAAATCGATTTTATTTATATATATCTTTATTATTATTTATGTTTTTCTTTTCCTGGCTTAGTTTCAACCAAAATATAGACTAATGCTAATAATAGTAATAGTATTAATAATTGTAAATGGCCATTGGTCACACCAAACTTGGAGGAAGCAGACTGCAGAGTGCAGACTGCTGCTGCCTGCTGCAGCCTGCTACACACCAACCAGCCCCCTCCCCCCCTCTCCGTCACACGTGCGATTGATTTATTGGCGATATACAGAACAGGGAGAACAACACAACTCAAGATGAACAAAGCGGTACGTTCACAGAAAAGAGTACTTCGAGAGTACTTCGAACTGACAAGTGCAAATGAAGTAAAAAAAAAAAAAAATGTTCTCTCCCCCGGGGGGGGGCGAATAATCGATTAATATCGCCAGGGCTGTCCGATTTTCGAATTCGATTCATGTTCAGTTTCTGGCATCCCTAGTTCAGAGGTCAACGACCTGAATTACCCATTTTGATGAGATCCCATTTAATCTTGCAGGAGATTTGGATGAGTACAGGAGTTACACAAAGCTTCTCAACTGAATCGCTTAATATCACAATATAGAAGTTTAAGATTTTAAATTTTTATAGATACAAACATGTATTGCTTCCTGAACAAAACTAAAAAGAACAAAACAAAAAGAGACACCGCTTAACATCCCATAAATGGAGATAAAAGCAAGAATGAGGACTGCGATTAAATTTTAAAGGAATTATTTACTGATGAATTGGTTAAATATATCCTTAAAGGCTATAGATAGTGTGTGTGTGTAAATGGGATCTTATATGCCTTGTGGTTAACAGGTTTCTTAACGACAAATAATCAAATGGTTAAAATCTGAGTCAAATAAGAAAATGAGACAAGGAGAGAGGAGTAAAAATATGACTGCTGAGGCTCAGCTGGAAAGGGTTTTTTTAGGCAATTCTTCCCCTTCGATGACGGAGCACGTAAAATAAGTATTGTTCCTTACATGTGTTGCAAATTTAAAGTTGGAAGTAGGTGATGGTGAGGAGAGGTGGGAGGGATATTAGGTTGGGCTTGGTGAGAGTTTTCTTATGAAGGTTCAGAACGGTCACACTCCCCCTGCGTTGGAAGATGCTAAATCATAAAAAGTACAGTCATGGAAGGAAGGCTTCTCAATACTTTAACTCCCCTCCTTCGACTCCTACCCTCGACTCCTTCTCGTGTCTTTAGTCCTCCGCCCACAGGAGATGCGAAGCGGAGGTAGTCGAGGAGGGGAGCCGAGAGAGAGGAGGGGAAGCAGCAGGCGTTTAGCAGAATGAGAACTCCTCTCCTCTGAGCGGTTCATTTTTAAAGAGACGTCCATTAATGATGACAGGAGGCACCAGCAGCCCTCTGCTCTGACTGGAACAGATTGTGTTCATGATGACTTACTAATTTACTTTGAATTTCATTCACCAGTGCCGGTAAACTGAGAAATAACAGGCTCAAAGCGCGGACATTTATATAAATATATACAATCAGAATCAAAACAGTACGAGAGCACTCACAGCATATACATAACACCAACAGAGACGGATATATCCCCCCCCCCCTTCTCTGGTCGCTGAAATGGGGAATGAAAACGGGCCAAGTGACAAGTATATAAAATAAGCAAGACACAACCAACCCTGGGACCCGGTCTGTCGCGCATCTACGCATGTACAACACGCACCTACAACAACACCTACCACCACTGCAACACACACCTACCACACTGTACAACACCAAACCTACA